>NC_046971.1:25847411-26139911 GCF_009769545.1 Cyclopterus lumpus
AGAGTGACGACCTGTTGTGACTCCAAAGGTCAAATTCTCACAGCAGCTCCTAATGTGTGCGTTCAGCCTGCTGCTGCAGCAGAGCGCCGAGCTGCTGCAGAGAGCGGCACTCTGTCCGGGGTTCCTCGGCACCGCCGTCCTCTGCTACGTCGGCCTGCTGCAGCTACGCCTGGAAGGACGGGTTCCCCCACCAACCGCCGAACCCCATCAGGTGACCGACATGACGTGGTTCATTTGACGCGGTTTATTTTAGTGCGCCGTCGTTCAAACCGGCAAGTTTGTTTTGGCAGATGGAGCCTTCCCGGATTCTGAGCCGCGCCAAGCAGTTCCTCCTGAGGGCGATCCCACAGACGCCTCCCACCGCTCTGTCCTCCAGCCGACTCAGACGGGTAACCAGCGCCGCACGCCTCTTTTTAAAGTACCTTTTACTGGCAACATTCACTTGACTCTCACGCTCTTCCATCTGGTCTCTCTCTGCCCCACCGGTTCAGCTGGAGTCCCAGTGTGCAGACCTGGACCCGGAGGTGGCAGCGGCTCTCTCCATGCACCTGGACCCTCACAGCCTCAGTCCAGAGATGGACTTCCTCTGAAAAAGCTGTGGCGTCCCCCTTGACGTCCGGGCCGAGAGAGACTGTCTAAAGCTAACGGGGACACAACATCTTCAGTCCCTCGAGCTTTGGAGTCTTTCACCGTAATGGTTTCTGAATATGCAGCAGGTACTTCACATCTGACAGAAACATGTTCCTCTTGTTTTAAACAGGACTTCACTGTTCAGATTCAAAGGCAAATTTGTCTTTTTATACGTGATGCACACACAACTTTATTATACACATGAACATCAGAAGCCCTTTCAGCTGTTTACAATACAGATAGAAACTCTTGAAGAGCTCTTAGTATTGTAATAACTTAATAAAAAAATAACATCATAAAACTTGTAGGAAATCATCCTCTGTGAGGTTACACAGCGAAGTGCTTTACGTATATTCTGATAACAAGAATAGTGCATTGTGGGACGTGTGGCTGTGAAATAAAACCAGTCCACAGGCGCCGTTCAATCATCTTTCTTGCACTGCCGTTGGTGATTTGCTCTCATTGATGTTGATCTGTATCGCGTTACTGGCATTACTATACCCGCTGCTGCTGGCTACACAATAAAAGCATTCAACTGGCAAAAAAGAAAGAAAAAAGCTTTTATTGTGAAGCAGTTACAGAAAACGCAGCGCTGCATTTCTCACCGAGGTTGGCGGCAGCGAACAGCGACAGGACAGCTGTCATTTGTGGCACACGGTGGTCTCGACGATGAAATGAAAGTCTGGAATGAACACTGCTAAGCGCCCAGCAGATTGGTCAAGATCTACAAAAATAAAATTATTAAAGTTTGTTGTGATGATCCAATAAGCTGCAGAGTGAGTTAACCATCAGTATTGCCCAGTCCATGATACTGAACGTGAAAACCACAGCACAGGTTGTCAGAGCTGGGGAAACCCCCACAGTTCACGTGTCCCCCGTTCAGCAGATGTGGACGCTCTCCCTCCGTCATCTGTCCTGGTCTTGCTGAACCACCTCCCCGGTCAGAGCGATGGTGTGCAGGTCTGAGTACGACGGCGGAGGGGGCGGCGGCTGCTGCTCCATGCTGCTACCTCTCTGAACCTTGGCCTGAATGAGCGGGTGGACCATGGACATGTGGACGTTCAGGTTGTGGGCCTTTTCGAAGCGTTTCCCACACATCAGGCACGCGAACTCCAGGTCGGCCTCCGCCTTGTGCTTGGTCATGTGGTATTTCAGTGACGCTCGCTGGCGACACTGGAAGCCGCACACCTCACACCTGAGGGGAAAGAATCATTTTGTTTCAATAGACTAGTTCATGATCCACCACAAATCTAAATTCAGTTTATTTTGTATAGCCCAAAATCACAAATGACTAATTAGCCTCAGAGGGCTTTACAATCTGTACACATACGACATCCCTGTCCCAGTGCAGAGTCAGACTTCACTACTGAAAATAAGAAGTTTGAAAGTGGCAAAACCCCGTCATTAGTACTTACTGTAGTGGCTTGGCCCCTGAATGTCTCATCTGGTGAACTGAGAGGTGTTTCCTCTGTTTGAACGTTTGGCCACACTGGTCACAAATGTAGTTTCTCTCCTCTGAAAACACGCAGATGACAAACTTCAGACAAAATACACCCTCTGAGCCCCAAAACCCGCCGGCGGGATGGACGAGCATGTTTCTTTAAACAATTGACAAAACTACACCAAGCCTGGTTGAACCAAACATTCCAACAGAAACTGGTGACTCATCCGAATGCCTCCGTGGTTGCTCGTAGTAACTTCCGTGAATGGGTTAGTGTCGATAATAAACAGATGTAAAAAAAAAACGTGATTCAGCATTCTGCTGAGTCACCAGTTAACACGGTCATCCACTGACCCGGAACACCGGCGGCATCTATAGCTGCGAGCTAGCAAACGTGTTGACCACCACTGGACTGATCAGAAACGCTCGCATTTGTAGATTTCATTTTAAAATGTAATGAAGTCATAACCCGGAGGAGCGGTGTGTCACTGAAAAGGAGAATAGCTGGGCCACATGGAAATGTGGCGCTCAGCGAAGCCCAGTTGACCCAAAGAGAGCCGGGCGATAGAACCTCACCTGTGTGGATGAGCTTGACGTGTCTCTGCAGGTAGCGGTCGATCATGAAAACCTTGTTGCAGCCAGGATGGGGGCAGGGTCGCTCCTTCACCTCCTCGTGGTGCTCCTTGATGTGCTTCTAAAACAGCCCCGCCCCCAAAGGGAAAAGACAGTCATTCATACGGACAAAGGCGGAGCCTACTGGAACCTCAGACGGGTTCTGGTGTGGCCAGCAGAGATCCAGGACTTCCTTTTCTACGGGCTGCTCGTTGTTTAAAGTCCGATTAGCGACCGGATTGTTCAACAAAACATCCAGCCTACAAGCGCACACTAAACCAATATGAATCAAAAAATCATCGTCGAGACGACAGCCGGAGAGTTCCCAGAATGCATTTCGGCCAATGTGTTTCCGCGTATCTTTTTTTCATCTTTCACGGACCAAAGCCTGCTCCGACGTGATTGGTCTACAAACAAAAAACGTAGTGCCTCCAATACCAGACTGTATTATAATAGACTGCAGAATCATTTTTAAAACGACAATATTGTTCTTCTACTGTACTGAGGCGCTCCATGTAGTAATATCCACACTTAGATAACAGTGAAAGGATTTCAGTTTGAATTGTGACCTTCAGACCATCAGGAGCTCTATAGACGGCGGTGCAGCCTTGATATGGACACTTGTAGATGTTGGGCAGCTCCTCTCTGGGAACAAAGACACAACATTAGTTTGTAAATGTATTCTCTCCTACATAAGATAGACGACATATTGAGATATGACATTCAACTTGTGCTGAATGGTGGTCGTGTATTAAAGGAGAAGCGTATGACTCGTGTGAGCCTTTGTACCCTTTAGGTTTGAGCTTGTTCTTCCAGCCGGGTTTGGGTCCTGGTTTTTTCTTTATTTTGGGCTCCACCAGGGCCTTCGGACTCCTCCTTCTCTTGCTGGGGATGGTCACCCTGCGAGCTCTGGGACGGGGGGGAGGGACAGAACGGTTCAGTCAACACAGTAACCGGGTCTCTGTCACAAGTCAACTTTCAGTCCATCTCGGCTGTTGCTAAAGTACATCTGCACCAACCTCTTGTCCGAGTACGGCTCGAACATCTCGTCGTCCGATAAACCTCCTTTTCTGCCCCCCTCGAAGTCATCCTCGGAGATGAACCTAGACACACACACAGGTAGAGCTCTTGTAGAAGTTCTGGACTTTTTTTAAAATTATTACTCAAACTCATCACAATAAAGGCTGCAAAGCACCCAAAACTACAGATGTGGAGGTTTCCTCCCACAAATTGGTAGTTATCATGGTGCTTTCCCATCTAGCTCGTTTGGTTCGGATGAAACAAACCCCGGTCTGTGTGCCCGGTGAAGTTTGTCATGGCTGTCGTCATCTTGTTTTTTTGCAACCCAAAGTGACGTAGAGACGTTGTATACCTGTCAATCACAAAGTAGACCCCTACCTTAAGCATACTCTGCGTTATGATCTGTGTTCCTCTAATTGGGACTATTAATGATAACGCTGTATTGGAGACTTGAAACTAGCATCTGAGACCTTAAACTCATGTTTACAATGTTTACTGAGGGAATAAATCAAGAGAAGTAGAGTCATTTATATAGACTTCTATACAACCAGGAGTCGCCCCCTGGTGGTCAGGAGAGAGAATGCAGCTTTAACACATGAAGCATAGACTTCTATACAACCAGAGGAGTCGCCCCTTGGTGGTCAGGAGAGAGAATGCAGCTTTAACACATGAAGCATAGACTTATATACAACCAGAGGAGTCGCCCCCTGGTGGTCAGGAGAGAGAATGCAGCTTTAACACAAGAAGCATAGACTTCTATACAATGACAGGAGTCGCCCCCTGGTGGTCAGTAGAGAGAATGCAGCTTTAACACATGAAGCATAGACTTCTATACAACCAGAGGAGTCGCCCCCTGGTGGTCAGGAGAGAGAATGCAGCTTTATAACATGAAGCATAGACTTCTATACAACCAGAGGAGTCGCTCCCTGGTGTTCAGGAGAGAGAATGCAGCTTTAACACATGAAGCATAGACTTCTATACAACCAGAGGAGTCGCCCCCTGGTGGTCAGGAGAGAGAATGCAGCTTCCTCATCGGTTGATGCAGGATGACAAGTTTACTGTCCGTCTGACTTCACGTTTACCCCTCTTGGTTCGTTAGGTTGGGGGTTAATAATAATAATAATAATACTACACTTAATTTATATAACGCTTTTCGTGATACTCAAAGACACTTTACATAACATAATACGTAAACATAACAACATAAAACGTTGTGTAAAAAGTCAGTGTGACCAGGAACCGGACTGCAATACAACAGTGTATAGTCTCCCCCCCTTCAAACTGCAGGTATGAAATGACCCACCAGACGAGAGGAAGGACAGATTCGGATAGGGCGGATAAACTGTGACTGACCTGTCAGACAGATCGCTGTCAGCAGCCCTGTCCTCCAGCTGGACTGGCGCAGGACACAACGCCCCCTCGTGACCTGTGAAGTCTAACGGAGAGGAAACCACAACCGTGTCAGACATGAGTTCATACAGACGCCGCACGAGCCGGACGAACATCTGTGTTCTCTGCTTTGCCGGTTCATGAACCTTTTAATGATGGTACAATGCCAGCCCAAAATAGTCTTAAAACACCCCTCACAGATCCTCAGAATGGGGGGAGGTGGGGAAGCAGCCATTCAGACATTTATTTACAGCCAATTCTGCTTCAAACCTTCTGAGGACAATGAGAGCATCTAACAGTCACCTTCTGTGTTGGTGGTCCAGTCCGCCAGCGCTGAGCTCTGAGTCTGTACAGCAAGTGCAGGTGGACTGTGCTGAGCCAGAGTGCTTATACTTCCATTCCCGCTGGGCTGCCCTTCTTCATCTTCCTCCTCCTCTTCCGACATCGCTCCGTCACCATTGCCGCTCCCCAACGCTCCACCGTATAAGTCCATGCCGTACCCGGGGTTCGCGGCGGCGGCGCACTGAGCGTCCATGACGTACCTGTGGCCGTCGACGCAACCCCAAACGGCCTTGACGGAGCCCCAGCACCGGTCCTCCAGCATCTCCCTCAGGTTGGGGCAGGAGCGGCAGGCCTCCCCGTGGTGGTGGGCCCAAGACACCAGGCTGTGAAGGCACTCTGGGTCTGAGGTGAAGGACTGTGGTGCTGAAAAGATAACGGCAGAGTGTCCTCAACAGAGTAATGCGGTCGGTTAACTTGTGTTTTGTGTGATGTCTGAAAGCATAGAGAGGAAAGCGTTTATTCACTTGTTGAGGCGTGGTTTATCGAGGCCTCCGGACACTTCTTCCTGAAATAACAAAACGGTCGTCTGTATTTGTAGATTTTTCTGCCTAAGCAATTGAGAATCCTTTTTTTTTCTTGCCTGGGACTCACCAGCTTTTGAGGTTCTCTTTCCCAACAGGTGGGAGGTTGACTCTCTGCAGGAATCTGAGCAGGATGCTGTGGCACTTGTAGAACTTGGAGTGGCATTTCTTGCAGATGAACTCTGACAAGCGGGGGTCGCGGTCCAAGTGGACCCCGACCAGCTGCTGGAAGTCCGCGTGGAAGAGAAGGGGCGACTTGGCCGCTGCGTCCACCTCGTCGACGGAATCCTGGGGCCACTTGTCGAAGGCGTGCCGCAGGCTGCGCGGCGAGAACTTCCCATGACAGAGCCGACAGACGGCCGTCGACAAACGGCCTGCTGGGAAAAGTAACAGCTCAGTGTTTTTCTCAACTGTCATGAACCCAAATAAATTGTCCAGTAGAAGCTATTTCTGATGGGTGAAGTCAGTGAAGTAGCGGATCCTTAATGAAAAGGAAGTCATAAAAAATCTGCAAATTAAACGTTGCTTTGTCAAATGCGTGTAAAAACATGGCTGAAGACATTTAATTTAAGACCGTCTTCCAATAAGCGTACACTTTCCACCTTTTATTACCACCATGATTATGGGGATAGCAGGACGCTGCGAGGGACCAGACGGGTAAGAAAAAGCCACTATACTTAATGCCTTCTTCTTGAAAGGGGTTTGGTGTGACTTCACAATAAGGGGCTGGCACCGAGACACCCACCTGAAGCTCTGGACTTGCTTTCTGGATGTTTTTGTGCGTCGTGGTCTGCCGCCACACTGCAGTCTGCAGTCCTGTCCTCTGCGGCGGCAGCGTGGTAGAAGCTGCCCGAGGTTGCGGGGGCGGCCTTCCGAGGTCTCCCTCTGTTTCCAGGCGGCCTCTTTTCCTCACTGACGCCCCCCGCTGCCTGCGTCCTGCTGGTCTTTCGCGAAGCTGCCGAGGCCCTTGGCCGTCTGCTTTTCTTCTTCATAGTTGGTTCCAAAGTCCGACTCTTTAGCAGCCAATCCCGATGATGGAGCCCTGCTGCCTGTGCCACTGTGGAGATTTAAAGAGGGAGCCAACTCGAATGACTTCCTGTCTCATCAATGTCTGAATAATGAAGTTATTTAAACAATGCAAACTATTTTCTCGTCTTGGAGCCCGTTTAGTGGCCAAACCCTGAGTTAACATTACCAGCAGCATTTATTCATGAGACACCACTTGGTCTGGTTGCTATATTATTTGCTGCACCACTGTTCAGTGATGATACCATTTAAAAAAACAATGCAACTCCAGTACAGTTTTATACATATATGACGTAAAGAAGAAAAAAAGGGGGGTAACTCAATAACACTAAGTCAGTTGGAGTTGCATTCAAAAACCGTGCTGGCAGTAAATACGTATATCATTTTTGTTTACAAAGTCTGGAATATTTTAATTGAGACGTTACGACAAACGTCTGAGTCGCTGGTGTTGCCCTCAACAAGCTAACGTTAGCCGGGTAGCACGAGCAGCCTGAATCGCTAGCTCGTGTCCGGACGTCGCGCTCGCGCAGCACGCCGCCCTGAGGCACAGCCTACCGTCAGACTGCGCGACTCCGAGCAGCTCGCGCACATGCTGCTCTCAACACGGAAGGAGGGTTTTCATGAGCCAGGTTGTTGATGCAGCTCTGCGGTCTCAACGCTGCTCGGCTCCCATTTGTAAACACTGGAACCCGGAAGTGCTCATTTACCGGAAGAAAAAGGCACGATATGATTGCAGCGCCACCCGGCGTTTGTGGAGAGGAAACGCTACTCCAGACAGGTTTGAAGAGACTTTCCTCCATAATCTGTATTATCTAAAGATATATATTCTAATTGTATTATCATTAAATAAATAAAGTTTGAGAAATGGTGCTCAGCATAGACACACATATCTCCTAATATCTTAGCAATATTTCACAATATAATGTATACATATATAATTTTAAATCCGATAAATAATTTTGCTTTGCCTCTAAATACAACAATACTTGCAAATATATATAAATAAATAATAAAAATAATATATGAATTAGTGCCTTACCAGTGCCGTACAGTAGGAGGCAGTATACACCTTTAAGATAGTTTACACCTTGCCGTCAAACAAAACAAGAAGAAGAAGAAGGAGAAGGAGGAGGAGGAAAAGTAGTAGAAGAAGAAGAACAGGGTGCAGTGTAATCATGGCCACAGCTGACGGCGGGGCGAAGCCCCTTCAGAATGCTATGAAAATGGCTAAAGTAGCAATACAGCTGGACGGAGAGAGCAAACACAAGGTAGAGAGCTGCACGTGCTGCTTCACAGCTTTACGGCAGCGATAACGCGAAGGTTTAACGCGACCGTTAGCCAGTCTAACGATGCAAACAGAGGGAGGGGGCGGAACCCTTAGTGGGTTAGCTAGCTAAGCTGTCACTTAAAGCTATGCGTTGTTTTCCTGTTTAATGGAGTCGGCTGCAGACCAACAGTCACATTTCAATTGTCATTAAATGGGTCCACTTCTACCTTGTTCCTCGTGTTGTTATATCACTTCATAACCTTCTTTTTAAGAAAGGTAGAGCGTGTTATTCCAAAGGCACGAGCGCTGTGTTACTTAACAACGGAGCAATAAACAACGGTATTAACTTTCCTAGTAGGTTACATTTCCTCAGATAGCTCGAGGCTGTACTGTCTCAAACATTACACTTCATTTTGTTGTATCATTATAGTGTATAAAATCGCCATTACACATACTGTCTTTTTCACAAGTACATATCTAACATATGTAAGTTATTGAAATATCAAGTCAATTAGGAATGTCTAATTGCTTTCTATTTAAAATTGTTTAGCTTTTTTAGGCTGGAGCCTATGCCGTTCTGAGATGGAGGTAGGGGGCCATGAAGCTTCAAACTGTGCTCAGCTTAACATATGGGGGCCACACTTATGGAGTAGCATTAGTTCTGCTGTTGATCTGTAACATGCAGGACGTCAACGTTGAACCGGCCAGACATTGTCGTCACGGTGTGGCATTGAGACGGCTCCACAAGCAACACATAACACAAAACACCCTGTCACCCTGCTGTGGTGAAAGAACAACCACTTCTAAACAGTGATAGTTCATTTTACTCCATTGTCTCTTTCAACTAATTGATTAATGCAGTGCATGAAAACCTCTTCTGGTAATGTGTCATTTATTATCGTTGATTTACATTTGTAGATTTGCTTCGAAACCATCTACTTTTTCATCTCCACGAGTCAAATTTGGCAACAATGTTTTTAATCCATCTTACTTATTTCCATGTCTCATTATTGGCAGTAGCTATTATTATTATGTTTACTATCATTACTATCATTATTATCATACTATATAATATACTGCATGGTCTTTCTGCAGGAAGCTTACTGTGAATACCTCCGGACGATCAACTACATATCACATGCACTTTTGGAGGAAGCGGGTTCGCAAGGTAAGATCTCAGCAGTGACATATAGTAAAATATAAATATTGAGATGCTTTATGATGATTATTTAACCTCATGGTTGTTTTCCCTTTAGTGTGTTTACTCAATTGTGCATACTGTACAGACTTTTTAAAAAAAACACAATCGCACCATCTGCCCAACGTGGTCCTTAACAGCTGCTTTGCTTGCACGTGTCTGTCTGTATATTTGTCTGTTTCCTAGCCCAAAATCAAATTGCCTTCCTAAATTAACAAAGTTGAATTGAATTGAATTAAAGAAATGCATCATTTCAGATTGATAAACACAAAACAAAAACAACTCCTTCCTCAATATGAGCGTATACAGACATCTACTGTACATCCTATTGATTTGTCTTTTGTACTACGTGCTCTAACTTGCATGGGCACATATTCGAAATATGTTGCAATTGTGGCTCACCATATTAGTAGCAGTAGAGCGGCATCAATAATTCTCAGCCCTCTACTAACCTCAAGTGGGAACCAATAGGAACTGCAGCATTATAACAGAGTGCCGCGGGGACGATGTGTTTTTCAAGGCCAACCAGGAAGTTAGTATCGGACAGCAGAAGTAAAACACTAACGTTAGGCTACAAACAAACTCCCCCACGGTCGCATGACCTCACGCCTCCACCACTAAGCAAAAGGAGGACTAGTGTTCTAGTGAAGACCTCGTCATCCCATTTATACACCTGTTAGCAACCCCCTTTTGTAATAACTTTATTCATATGGCACCTTTCAAAACAAAGTTACATTTACAGAGACGCACCATTCGGCCGTCCATGAAAACCAACGATGTGCCGTCTTACACACGTTTAACAATTATTTTCATAAAGTCAATAAACTAATGGGATTCATGTTGATTAATATGACTAGACAGTGACGAGCATTTTGTTTCATTTTATATGCATCTATTCAATTTGGACATGTACTAAATAAATAATGAAAAATAAAATGATCAGCAAATATAACAAACTGTCAATGAACAAACTGTCATCTTCAATAGCAAGAAGCATCGGTAGAAATAAATGAAAATCTAGTACTCCTACTGTACGGCACTGGTAAGGCACTAATTCATATATTATTTAAGCAATTTGTATAGCAATAAAAATAGCAAAATATAACCGAACGGTTGACATCGTCAATGTCTGACATCCGGCGTCGAGGTAGTTTATTAGAAGTGAGCTCCGCGGTTATCATTTATGAACTCCTCATGAATTCTCCTTCACATCTTTCCTTGACCTTGTGTTGTTTTCCATTGAGGTCAAGGAACGGGGGTTAGGGGGCTTTGGAAAGGACCAGTAACATGTTCAAATCAAATGTAAAAACTCCCAGTTAACCAGTGAAGGGCAGCAAGGATTGGTGTGATGTGGCCACGTTTCTACGCACGTGTTGACAGCCCGGCGGCAGCGTTCTGTATCAACTGCAGTCTTTGAATGCTTCGCCTGCTGATACCACAATAAAGTGCATTGCAGTGGTTGTCCAGTCTGGAAGAGATAAAAGCGTGAATGACTGGTGAAGGGAATGACCTGAATTTGCTGAGCTGTCTCAACTGAGTAAAGAAGGACCGCAAACCTTTGGTCAGCTGAGAGTCAAAAGTCAGTTCGGAATCCCAAAAAACTCCCAAGCTTCGTGCCGAACATTATTAGATAAGGCTCCCAGACTCAAGGAGAGATTGCTCATTGATGCGGCTAGGGGCCAGCAGGGGTCATTACAATAACAAGGGATCTGGAGTCATTTCATTGCAGGAAGTCTTTTGGACATCCAGTTTCTTATGACGGCAAGGCAGCACATGAGACACCAAACTGTGGAGGTGCCAGGCTTACTGGGGATGAACAACTGGGTTTCATCTGCGTAGCAATGGAACTCAGTATTGTGTACACGTACTGTCTGGTGTGTCCCGGTGGTAACGCAGTTCTTCAGACCGCTAATGGGAGCTATGGAGTCTCAAATGTTTGTGCAGGAACGGTTCAGACTCAACAAGTGAGTCAGTAAGACACGTAAAAGATTAAATGACATTTTATACCGCAGAACAAAATGTTCTCTTCAGATTGTGTTAAACACAGACCGTACAGTGCATCACATATATATATATATATATATATATATATATATATATATATATATATACACATATATACAGTGCATCCGGAAAGTATTCACAGCGCTTGACTTTTTCCAAATGTTGTTATGTTACAGCCTTATTCCAAAATGGATTAAATTCATTATTTTCCTCAACATTCTACACACAACGACCCATAATGACAAAGTGAAAACTGTTTTTTGCAAATTTTTGCAAATCTATTAAAAATAAAGAACGAAAACATAACATGTACATAAGTATTCACAGCCTTTGCTCAATACTGTAATAATTGTAATAATTGTACATACAATTATACAATATAATTCCTGTATATCGAACCAAAACCACATTCAAAATGAATAAAACGTTGCCTTTGAGACAAGGGAACAGGAAGTGCAAACATGCGGACACAAGTATGTTCATTCCTCTGAATTATCTTTCTGTCTTTTTGATTTAGTGAAGTTGATTGTAACCTGAGTGGGTCCAAGGTAATGGAGCACAAGACAGCGTACTGTCACTGTAATTTACAAAGAATCCATATAATAGCTTACTAAATACTCAAATAAACTCTCTGATATTGTTACTACACTCTTTTTGCATCCCAAATCCCAAACTGCCCTCCCAGCTTATTGATCTGAAACTCAATGCAATATAGATGTGTGACGGAACTGAGAGGAGATGTGCAGGACTGGGCGTGTGTGTGTGACGCGACGCGACACATGATTTTACTTTGGTGTAACCCAGTGTATGGTGTGTGTGTGTGTGTGTGTGTGCGTGTAGCTCCCCATTGACATCAGGACAGCAGAAAGTCTCTACATCTTCCGTCGCAAACTAAAAACACATCTTTTTCGACTATACCTTGAATAGGGAAGGTAGCGCCGGAGTAGCACTTTGGTAGCACTTAAATGTCTCTTACTGATAACACTTTGTAGTTTAACACGTTGGAAGCACTTAAATGTCTCTTACTGATAGCACTTTGTAGTTTAACACTTTAGTAGCACTTAAATGTCTCTTACTGATAACACTTTGTAGTTTAACACTTTAGTATCACTTAAATGTCTCTTACTGATAGCACTTTGTAGTTTAACTTTATTGAAGAAATTGTACTTGCTTGATTCTTGTTGTTCTGAGTTTGGACTCATGGTTTAATGCACTTATTGTAAGTTGTCAGCTAAATGACATGTAATGTAATGTGTGTATATATATATATATATATATATATATATATATATAAACATACATACATTTTTAAAGTAAATATATATAGTTAAAACGAGGGAGGAGTGGTGGGGGAGAAAAAGGAGCAACTCAATTAATTAGAATATCATCGAAAAGTTAATTTATTTCAGTAATTCAATTCAGAAAGTTAAACTCATATATTATATAGATTCATTACACACTTGTGTGTAAGTGTTTATTCATTTTAATTTTGATGATTATTGCTTGCAGCTAATGAAATCTCAAAATTCCGTATCTCAGAAAATTGTAATATTGTGAATAAGTTCAATAGTGTAATCAGCTAATGAACTACACACTTTGTCTGGTTCAGTAAGCTCCACCATCATGGAGAATACTGCTGACCTGACAGTTGTCCAGAAGACGGTCAGTGACCTCCTCCACAAGAAGGGAAAGCCACAGACGGTCATTGACCTCCTCCACAAGGAGCCACAGACGGCCATTGACCCCCTCCACAAGGAGGGAAAGCCACAGACGGCCATTGACCCCCTCCACAAGGAGGGAAAGCCACAGACGGCCATTGACCTTCTCCACAAGGAGGGAAAGCCACAGACGGTCATTGACCTCCTCCACAAGGAGCCACAGACGGCCATTGACCCCCTCCACAAGGAGGGAAAGCCACAGACGGCCATTGACCTCCTCCACAAGGAGGGAAAGCCACAGACGGTCATTGACCTCCTCCACAAGGAGGGAAAGCCACAGACGGCCATTGACCCCCTCCACAAGGAGGGAAAGCCACAGACAGCCATTGACCTCCTCCACAAGGAGGGAAAGCCACAGACAGCCATTGACCTCCTCCACAAGGAGGGAAAGCCACAGACGGTCATTGACCTCCTCCACAAGGAGGGAAAGCCACAGACAGCCATTGACCTCCTCCACAAGGAGGGAAAGCCACAGACAGCCATTGACCCCCTCCACAAGGAGGGAAAGCCACAGACGGCCATTGACCCCCTCCACAAGGAGGGAAAGCCACAGACGGTCATTGACCTCCTCCACAAGGAGGGAAAGTCACAGACGGTCATTGACCTCCTCCACAAGGAGGGAAAGCCACAGACGGTCATTGACCTCCTCCACAAGGAGGGAAAGTCACAGACGGTCATTGACCTTCTCCACAAGGAGGGAAAGCCACAGACGGTCATTGACCTCCTCCACAAGGAGGGAAAGTCACAGACAGCCATTGACCCCCTCCACAAGGAGGGAAAGCCACGGACGGCCATTGACCCCCTCCACAAGGAGGGAAAGCCACAGACGGTCATTGACCTCCTCCACAAGGAGGGAAAGCCACAGACGGTCATTGACCTCCTCCACAAGGAGCCACAGACGGCCATTGACCCCCTCCACAAGGAGGGAAAGCCACAGACGGTCATTGACCTCCTCCACAAGGAGGGAAAGCCACAGACGGTCAGTGACCCCCTCCACAAGAAGGGAAAGCCACAGACGGTCATTGACCTCCTCCACAAGGAGGGAAAGCCACAGACGGTCATTGACCTCCTCCACAAGGAGGGAAAGCCACAGACGGTCAGTGACCTCCTCCACAAGGAGGGAAAGCCACAGACGGTCATTGACCCCCTCCACAAGGAGGGAAAGCCACAGACGGTCATTGACCTCCTCCACAAGGAGGGAAAGCCACAGACGGTCATTGACCTCCTCCACAAGGAGCCACAGACGGCCATTGACCCCCTCCACAAGGAGGGAAAGCCACAGACGGTCATTGACCCCCTCCACAAGGAGGGAAAGCCACAGACGGTCATTGACCTCCTCCACAAGGAGGGAAAGCCACAGACGGCCATTGACCCCCTCCACAAGGAGGGAAAGCCACAGACGGTCAGTGACCCCCTCCACAAGAAGGGAAAGCCACAGACGGTCATTGACCTCCTCCACAAGGAGGGAAAGCCACAGACGGTCATTGACCACAAGGAGGGAAAGCCACAGACGGTCATTGACCTCCTCCACAAGGAGGGAAAGCCACAGACGGTCATTGACCTCCTCCACAAGGAGCCACAGACGGCCATTGACCCCCTCCACAAGGAGGGAAAGCCACAGACGGTCATTGACCCCCTCCACAAGGAGGGAAAGCCACAGACGGTCATTGACCTCCTCCACAAGGAGGGAAAGCCACAGACGGTCATTGACCTCCTCCACAAGGAGGGAAAGCCACAGACGGTCAGTGACCCCCTCCACAAGAAGGGATAGCCACAGACGGTCATTGACCTTCTCCACAAGGAGGGATAGCCACAGACGGTCATTGACCTCCTCCACAAGGAGGGAAAGCCACAGACGGTCATTGACCTCCACAAGGAGGGATAGCCACAGACGGTCATTGACCCCCTCCACAAGGAGGGAAAGCCACAGACGGTCATTGACCTCCTCCACAAGGAGGGAAAGCCACAGACGGTCATTGACCTCCTTCACAAGGAGGGAAAGCCACAGACGGTCATTGACCTCCTCCACAAAGAGGGAAAGCCACAGACGGTCATTGACCTCCTTCACAAAGAGGGAAAGCCACAGACGGTCATTGACCTGCTCCACAAGGAGGGAAAGCCACAGACGGTCATTGACCTCCTCCACAAGGAGGGAAAGCCACAGACGGTCATTGACCTCCTTCACAAGGAGGGAAAGCCACAGACGGTCATTGACCTCCTCCACAAAGAGGGAAAGCCACAGACGGTCATTGACCTCCTCCACAAGGAGGGAAAGCCACAGACGGTCAGTGACCCCCTCCACAAGAAGGGATAGCCACAGACGGTCATTGACCTTCTCCACAAGGAGGGATAGCCACAGACGGTCATTGACCTCCTCCACAAGGAGGGAAAGCCACAGACGGTCATTGACCTCCACAAGGAGGGATAGCCACGGACGGTCATTGACCCCCTCCACAAGGAGGGAAAGCCACAGACGGTCATTGACCTCCTCCACAAGGAGGGAAAGCCACAGACGGTCATTGACCTCCTTCACAAGGAGGGAAAGCCACAGACGGTCATTGACCTCCTCCACAAAGAGGGAAAGCCACAGACGGTCATTGACCTCCTTCACAAAGAGGGAAAGCCACAGACGGTCATTGACCTGCTCCACAAGGAGGGAAAGCCACAGACGGTCATTGACCTCCTTCACAAGGAGGGAAAGACACAGACGGTCATTGACCTCCTCCACAAGGAGGGAAAGCCACAGACGGTCATTGACCTCCTCCACAAGGAGGGAAAGCCACAGACGGTCAGTGACCCCCTCCACAAGAAGGGATAGCCACAGACGGTCATTGACCTTCTCCACAAGGAGGGATAGCCACAGACGGTCATTGACCTCCTCCACAAGGAGGGAAAGCCACAGACGGTCATTGACCTCCTTCACAAGGAGGGAAAGCCACAGACGGTCATTGACCTCCTCCACAAAGAGGGAAAGCCACAGACGGTCATTGACCTCCTTCACAAAGAGGGAAAGCCACAGACGGTCATTGACCTGCTCCACAAGGAGGGAAAGCCACAGACGGTCATTGACCTCCTTCACAAGGAGGGAAAGACACAGACGGTCATTGACCTGCTCCACAAGGAGGGAAAGACACAGACGGTCATTGACCTGCTCCACAAGGAGGGAAAGCCACAGACGGTCATTGACCTCCTCCACAAGGAGGGAAAGCCACAGACGGTCATTGACCTCCTCCACAAGGAGGGAAAGCCACAGACGGTCAGTGACCCCCTCCACAAGAAGGGAAAGCCACAGACGGTCATTGACCTCCTCCACAAGGAGGGAAAGCCACAGACGGTCATTGACCACAAGGAGGGAAAGCCACAGACGGTCATTGACCTCCTCCACAAGGAGGGAAAGCCACAGACGGTCATTGACCTCCTCCACAAGGAGCCACAGACGGCCATTGACCCCCTCCACAAGGAGGGAAAGCCACAGACGGTCAGTGACCCCCTCCACAAGAAGGGATAGCCACAGACGGTCATTGACCTTCTCCACAAGGAGGGATAGCCACAGACGGTCATTGACCTCCTCCACAAGGAGGGAAAGCCACAGACGGTCATTGACCTCCACAAGGAGGGATAGCCACAGACGGTCATTGACCCCCTCCACAAGGAGGGATAGCCACAGACGGTCATTGACCTCCTCCACAAGGAGGGAAAGCCACAGACGGTCATTGACCTCCACAAGGAGGGAAAGCCACAGACGGTCATTGACCTCCTCCACAAGGAGGGATAGCCACAGACGGTCATTGACCTCCTCCACAAGGAGGGAAAGCCACAGACGGTCATTGACCTTCTCCACAAGGAGGGAAAGCCACAGACGGTCATTGACCTCCTCCACAAGGAGGGAAAGCCACAGACGGTCATTGACCTCCACAAGGAGGGATAGCCACAGACGGTCATTTACCTCCTCCACAAAGAGGGAAAGCCACAGACGGTCATTGACCTCCTTCACAAGGAGGGAAAGCCACAGACGGTCATTGACCTCCTCCACAAAGAGGGAAAGCCACAGACGGTCATTGACCTCCTTCACAAAGAGGGAAAGCCACAGACGGTCATTGACCTGCTCCACAAGGAGGGAAAGCCACAGACGGTCATTGACCTCCTTCACAAGGAGGGAAAGACACAGAAGGTCATTGACCTCCTCCACAAGGAGCCACAGACGGTCATTGACCTCCTCCACAAGGAGGGAAAGCCACAGACGGTCATTGACCTCCTCCACAAGGAGCCACAGACGGTCATTGACCTCCTCCACAAGGAGGGAAAGCCACAGAAGGTCATTGCTAAAGAACCTGGCTGCTCACAGAGTTCTGTATCCAAGCATATGAGTGGAAAGTTGAGTGGAAGGTAGAAAAAGGTGCACAAGCAACAAGGATAACCACAGCCCTGTGAGGCTTGTGAAGCAAATCCAATCCAAGAACCTGGGGGAGATCCACCAGGATTGGACTGCGGCTGGAGTTTCAAGAGCCACCACATTCCTGGTGTCCAGCCACTCCTGAACCAGAGACTACGTTACCTGGGCTGAGAGAAACAGGACTGGACTGATGCTCTGTGGTCCAAAGTCCTCTTTACAGATGAAAGTACATTTAGCATTTCATTTGGAAATCAAGGTCCCAGAGTCTGGAGGGAGAGTGGAGAGGCACACCACAAGTTACTTGAGGTCCAGAGTGAAGTTTCCACAGTCAGTGATGCTTTGGAGCCATGTCATCGGCTGGTGTTGGTCCACTGTGTTTCATCAAGTCCAAAGTCTACCAGGATGTTTTAGAGCACTTCATGCTTCCCTCTGCTGGCGAGCTTTATGGAGATGCTGATTTCATTTTCCAGCAGGACCTGGCACACTGCCAAAAGTACCAATACCTGGTTTCATGACCACGGTATCACTTGATTGGCCAGTGAACTCACCTGACCTAGAGGATCTATGGGGTTTTGTCAAGAGGAAGATGAGAGACACCAGACCCAACAATGCAGACGAGCTGAAGGCCGCCATCAGTAACCTGGGCTTCCCTAACACAGCAGAGCCACAGGCTGATCTCCATGCCGCGCCGTATTGAGGCAGTACTTCCTGCAAAAGGAGCCCAACCAAGTATTGAGTGCATACTGTACATGGACACTCTTCAGTAGGCCAACATTTCTGTGTTACAAATCCTTTTTTTAATTGGTTTTATGTAATATTCAAATTGTCTGAGATACTGAATTTTGGGTTTTCATTCGCTGTAAGCCATAATCATCAAAATTAAAAGAAATACACTCTTGAAATATATGATCCTGTGTGTAATGAATCTATATAAAATGAGTTTCACTTTTTTAATTTAATTACTGAAATACATTAACCTTTCAATTATATTCTAATTTATTGAGATACACCTGTATATGTATATATACTGTATATATATATATATATATATATATATATATATCTATATATATATATATATATATATATAGATATCAATGAAATTAGACATACCAAATGATCATCCGATGCATGTAGATAACCAGTTTCATGTTGCGTATAGGAGCTGTGTAGAGAAAAGCCAGTGAGGTTTTGAACACGTGGACGGGTGGATGGGACCAATCCAGACGGGGACCAGCGGGTCCCTGCAGACATAGTTAATCTTTTAACCAGACGTGAACTAATCAGCTCGAATACAGTAGACTGTCAGCGTGGAAAGTGGATCTGACCCCAGAAGTCACGTGATGACCTTGTTATACAGCCAACCTGCGTGCGATCAATCATCCAAGACTGACTCTCTGTGCTCTCTGTCTTCCTTGTCCCAGCCTCGGAGGACGGGGACGTAGTGGAGGTGGAGCGGATGCTGAGGCTGGCCGAGCAGTGTCTGGAGCGATCCAAGTCATTCGTGGGGAAGAGAGCCGCGCCCCCCACGAATGACGAATGCCCCGCCACCATCTCCGCTTCCTCTTCCTGCTCACCTGGCCAATCGGAGCCCCGGGAGACCGCTCTCCGCCCAGCTGCCATTGCAGCAAACGCCGGTGAATACATCCAATCAGGAGCATATCTTTTATTTACACATCGTTCAATCACTGCTCACTTGGAACCTGCCCCAGGGGTCACAAATGAAGCCAGTGCAGAGCCACATGATTTGGTTCCCTAAGCCAATCACCGCTTTTTGTCTTCTCTTTTTCTTCTGTTTGTCTCTGTTCTCCCCTCAGCCGTCACAGCCGCTCCATCTGAGACTCCTGTTCAAGTGACGAGCAGCCCGGCCAAGACCGGTCACCGCAGGGTGCTGTCCAATGGCGGCGGTGAGCTCTCCCCCTTCCTGCCTCCCGAAGTCTTCCAGAGACTGCAGACAGTGGAGTCACAGGACACGAGCAAAAAGTAGGGCGCTTGTTTTTTGTTTTGTTTTTTTTATCAAGGAGGGCAAATATTACACCATTGATTGACAGAAACGCTCTGAAAGTGATCAACGCAGCAGGGATAGGAGAGGCTTTATGTTTCCACTGAGAGCATAGTGTTTTGAAATGACCAACCTGGTCACAGCTCCTACATTCGCTTCTCTACACTTTAGACCTGTGGCGCTTTCCAAGGCTCGCGCTCACTGTCATCTTTGCACTCAATTATTTTTGTGCCTAAAGTAGTGGTGACAAAGAAAATATACTCAGAAACATCAAGTATAACTTGCAGAATCGTGTCGTTGTTGTTGTTGTTGCTATAAGAATGTCGTCCATGTTGATTTGAGATATCAGTGAAATGAGATTGTTTTATTTGCTTGTGATACACCCCATTAACTAACACTTTGCTTGTTTGCATTGTGTGTGTGTGTGTGTGTGTGTGTCTGCATGTATGTGTGTGTGTTTGTGCGTGTGTGTGTGTGTGTGCTGCAGGGAGCTGACGCCCATTGAAGAAGCATCACGTTTGAATCAGAAGTTGAAAGCCAATTATGAAGCTCGTCTGGCGAGGCTCCCACCTGGTCGGGCCTACCAAAAGACGTCTTTGGTATGTGTGTGTGTGTGTGTGTGTGTGTGTATATTTGTGTTGTTTTCTTCAGACAAATTTTAATACAAAAATACTTGTTCGACTATGTGAAAAATACGAAATGCTATGAAAAGATTTGAAGTTTAAAAGCATGAGAATTTGCCCATTTGCTACCGAGTCAAAATTAGACTAAACAGGAAATTAGAGTTAACTTTATTTGACCCCTAATTAATCGCAGACAGTTACTGATTATAACAAATAGCTGATATAAGTCTCGGAAACATTACTAATCATGTACCCCATTCTGCTAAAATGGCAACGCACAAAAAAACCCGATAAGCAAAGGGCTTATTGTTTTTCTTTCCCCTAATTCCGGATCGGGATGTGGTTTCTTCCTGGGATCATCTCACAGCAGGGCGAAATGAACTTACTTATATATACACAGTATCCTCTAAACTCATCATTCAACATTATTCTACCAACACACATACGCATGCACACATACACACACGCACACGCACACTCAGCTGAATGTGTCTCTGAGGTGTTGCTAATAGCAGCAGGTCATTCCAGGGCTCAACACTAACTTTTAAAACTAGTTTCCACACTGGCAACCAGGAATCAGGGTTTGGTTGCCGAAACTAAAATATATGTATAATATTGTTGCCATTTTAGTTCCCTTATATTTTGAGTAATTAACATATTATGCAGTCATAGATCGGCTTTCTAATTATGTCCGAATTGGCAAATTCATTCGTCAAACTTAAACAACTTCATTTGATTCACCATTGCCTCTAAGATATATTTGTCATTTTTCTTATGCGTTAAAAAGTGGTTGCCACTCAAAAATTGCCAATTGAAAGCGTTACTGTCAAGCCCGGCGTACATGCATCTCCTCTTCAGTGTGTAGTGCCACACACTGTAATTACTTTAGACTTTGAACCAGGCTGACAACAGTATTGTGTCCAAGAACATACACATGTGGTCAAAGTGCATTGTTCACAATGGACACATCATTTATGTGTTGGAGATACAAATTTGGTACATGCTATTCTTTTTGTCCATTAAATACTTCAGATTTGAAGTTGCTATGGATAAAGATACAAGTGATTGTTTGATGTATGTTCATTACTCACTTCCTGTAATAGTATCAGTGAAAACAGTACCTGTGACCCAATTTAGTGCCTGCATCCCTCTGAGACTGCATTTTATGACCGAGTACAGTACATCACAAAGAGCCGACGAGGTCCATCCCATTTCAGAGGTTCCATCAAGGGCAGCCTTCTTTAACCTAGATTTAGATGTCATAACAAGACGTATCCCGTGTGGCTCTCAGTATCCCACAATCCATCACATGTGTTCAGGCAGCAAACATCATGTGACTAAGTACAAGGTATTTTGTCTTCTGGGTGTCATCAGCCACTATTTCAACACTGTTGACGTTCCAGATAAATGGATGTTGTAACACTGGAGCATCGATATTCACCATTTTGTCATCTGCCTAAAGGCAACTGTTAGTTTTCTCTATTGATGGAGCTCAACAACTATTGGATGGATTACCATTATGTTTTTGACACATGTTGGTGGTTGCCGGAGGATGAAAACCATCGACTGTGGTGACACTTCAGTCTTCCTGTGCGCCCATCAGCTGGTCAAAGTTTTCACTTATCCCGTAAGATATCTTAACATTGTCCCGATGGATTGGAACAGCAATTTCCACTGACATTCATGGTCCCCAAAGGATGTATCCTAATAACATAAGTGATTCCCTTCAGCTTTCCTTCAGCGCCACCATAAGGTTGACATTTGTAGTTTGAGAGAAAATCTCAACAATTATTGGATGGATTACATTTTTTTAGACATTCATGGTCGCTGGAGGAAAAAAACTCATTGACTTTGGTGATACCCCTGAGTTCTCACTTATCAAGTAAAATATCTTATCATTGTCCCAATGGCTACACAAAACATTTCCCACTGTCACTCGTGGTCCCAAAGGATGTATCCTAATACATGTGGTGATTCCCCTCAGCGTTCCTTTAGCTCCACCATGAGAGAACACAAGAATACAATTTCATTTTGTGAATTGTATTCTTGTGAATACACCATTAGTTGTGTTCCCTCAAGGCTTTAACCAAGTAAGAGAGGGGACAGATAGAAGAACCCCAAGGCTTTACCTCCCGCCCTCTTGTTTAAATCCTAATAATTACATTTTATATAAGTATAGTGTATATAGAACCTGCTGCCACCGCGACCCGACCCCGGATAAGCGGGTGATAATGGATGGATGGATGGATAAGTATAGTGTCTATAGTGATGCATTTGTCTCTCTGCACCGCTGTCCTTCTGTAGACATGGACTGACTGTCAAATGTCATCCCTTAAATTTGATGAACACAAGTTAAACCATGCCTTTGTATACCAGTGTGTGACGAGTCAATTAGAAAATAACTAAGCGACATCGTGGGTACTTTTATTTTGTATTTCGTGGTGCTACATCCGGTGTGTCTGCTAGCTCGACGCGCGTTGTTGACGGTGCGTGCTACCTGAGTGAAGGGGGAGTGGGCTGTGGCGAGACCCTGGTCTCATGAGCTTATTTAAGGCCATCACGTCGTCGCTCTACAGCAGAACCGCCTCTCGTGTTCACCGTTTCGGGGAGAACGAGCGCCAGTCAGAGAAAAACAAAGATGGTAAGCGCGAGACATGTCGTCTAATTTGTAACGGTGGCTGTTTTCTTAGCTAACACTAACGGTAATTGCAATGGCAGAGATCAAGTCGGAGGTTTTAAACGTCTTGTTAACTTGTCATTCAGATACGGAACATGTTTCGGCGTCAAGTGGAGCTCCATGCTTCCTGGAGGAAACTGAAAACGTTTGTAAAGGTAAAGGCACACGAGCTAAGGTGGCTAGGAACGCACGCGGGGGGCGGCACGCCGGACCTTCAAGTGTTCTTTAAAGAGCGCGCACAACGTCGACGTCGCGAGCCGTTGGAGATGTAGTGCGTGGTATTTCTTGCACGTGGACATGTCAGCCACGAGCGAAGGATTCCCGTGACGCCTATTCAGGTGTTCGGTTTGTCTGGCTCCATGTCACCTGCGAACAAGACTCACGTGCGTGTGAGGCAGCGTCCAATGCATTTAGCTATACGTGGGTTTTTAGAGATTTTAATTTACCATGCCATTATTTATAATACTAAATCAAAATACTGAGTTTCATTATTTTGAGATAACTTCTCATTATTTTTGACATACTAAATCAATATATTGGGACAGGTTGTCATTGTTTTTAGATGCTATGTAATTAATTTAAGACGTTAACTAACTCTTTTTTAATGAATCTTTTTAAAGACTGCCGTGATCAGTGTCGGCACAAACTACTGCAGCAGCTATCACTTCAGACCGTGCAGTCTTGCTGTCATGGTTGATGCTATAATGTAGGCTGTTGGTGTATGTGTTGTCCCTCCATGGTGCTGTGCATGTTGTAACATGCTGGTTGTTTTTTAGTGATTTTAAGTTAAAGCATAACTTGCAAAGAAATGGGTTGGGCCGTGACATTGTGACTTGCCGTTTCCCCTGATAATGGTTAGAAATGTATCATTGGCTCATTTCTTAATAATTCACATATTTATTAACTTTACATACTGTTTTTTTTGGGGGGGGGGGGAGTTTTTAATTGCATTTATGTAAAGTAATTTCCTCACCTCTTACAAATGCAGACGCTGTCTCTCCAGCGGCAGATGATGGAAAACCTCATCATCGCCAAAGCCAGGCAGGATGCTGTATCCTTCCATGTCTCTCTGTGTTGCTCGGCAGATGACGGCTGGCTTTACTAATCTCTAAGTTCAGCTTTAAGGCAATGTGTGATGCTTTATTCTCAGAGCTTATTTCACATTGATTTGTCCCAACTGATAACATTGTCCCAGCTCTATAACCCCGTTAAGTCAGAGGGGATGGCATGCTGCAGTGACGGGCTTAAAGCAAACAGGTGTGAACAGCTTGCAATAAGAATTTCAACTGATTGTATTTGGCTGTGGAATATTGATATTTATAGAATGGAAACCTATTGTAACTTTTAAAAGTTATAATGATGGGATAACTGGTTTAAACTCAAAGACGCGACCACTTATCGCTGATCCGTGTAAGGACTGCCATGCTTGGAGGTTTTCTTAACGTCTGCCGTGACATTAGCTCCAGCGGAAGATGGAGGAGAGAAGACTGAGGCTACAGGAGGAGGCCAACAGGTACAGACAAACCCACTGAATTAGGTTGTTCTGTCTTTAGCTTCTGCTTTTATCCTTTAAGCTCCTAAAAATAAGATGTATTTACATTTACATTGACTGTGATGTGGGCTTAATTGACACGTATCATTTTACAAATATTATAGTCAGTCTATCACAATTATCATGTTCTTTGTTTTCAAGTTTTCCTTAAAGCCCGCCTCGAGTTGGTTCCCTCCAGCATCTCCTAAACGTTGACATTTTAAATTGATGTGCTTAGTAGAGCCTGTGGCATTATCTAATCGTAATGCTATTTGAGGGCCAAGCGCTCAATAAATTCCCGGAGAGAGTGTAGTCCTTTTGGAAATTTAGAGTAACGGTGGCCAAACTGTTGGCTGTTGGCCACATAAATAACAATATAAGAAGTCATGTGCCAAACATATAGTTTTCATTCACTGCAAGAAAAGCATTGCTTCTCAATCAGAAAACCACATGTGCCATAAAAAATGAATTTTCTATCAAAATGGGCAGAGCGATTTAAAGAAATTTGTCATTATGTTTGACTGATATTGCAATCGCAATCATTAAAGAGCCCTGGAATTTTGTATCATCATTTATTTGAAAAACATAATAATGATTGCCGAATACCTACATTGGTTCATGTTCATGGCCTAAGGGACATCTTAACAGATTATGAGATGAATCTGTATGATAGAGACACCTGAGTCAAATATTAAGATGCGAGTAACAAACAGAGTGCCCGAAATGTTTCAATATTAAGATATCAATGTTAAGACTGAGAACATTTCACTAAATTAGTCGCCATCATGTAGACTACTTTATAAGCAACCTGATAATTGTGCCTATGGTAATTTGGTACATTTTAAATGAATATCTTTCTACACTAAATTTAATGCACAGAGAAGGTTTCATACTGTGGATCCTCACTGACTGCTCGCTAGTATTCATACACTTATGAAGGCGATTGAACTGCATGTAAATCTGTTCCTGTGTTTGTTGCTACAGGAGATTTGCAGCATCTGGGGCGATGACAGCAGAGGAGCAAGAGCAGCGCATTCTCTACACCAATGTGCTGGAATATGAGCAAGACCATGTAAATTCATAACCATGCTCGTGTTGAGACTAATGAAAAGAAGCTCTTACACTGCAGCGAGCGCAAAGGGATGCCTTTTGAGAATACTGGAGTGTTCAATATGTGATTATATGAAAAGCTGAAGGGTTATGTGCGTCTTGTAAATGGTCACCTTGCACAAACAAAGAAAATTGGCATTGATTAATCAGTTATATTCAAATGCATCAACTAATCAGCATTTATGACTTTTTTATATAGTTGCCAATCCTTTTTTTTGGTCTCTTTTAGGATTGGCCCAAACTGTGGAAAGCCAATATGAGGAAGAATCCTGACGATGACACCTTGGTCTCAGGTCTAGTCTCCTACCTGCTCAGGTAACCAACTGAAACATGAGAATTTCAAATATAGTTTAACCCTCTGAGCCACAAACAGTTTCAGGGTGATTCTTTTGTTTGCTTCGGTCACATTTTACTTCCTGTGGCCTCGTTTCTTTCTGCAATAAACAAGTCCTGCACTTTTTTAAAAACTCAATAATTTTTTGTTAAAAACTCAATAATTTTAGTCATATATTTACATTACAAAAATCTTTATATTCAACCATTTTCCAAGTGTTACTAATATTGGGGAAAAACTAAATTGAGGCGCCAAGTGCTATATATATTGTACTATTTTCATTTCGTGTTACGTTATTTTGTATTGTGTTGTGTTCCAAAGGTCGGTTGTCAACATGTTGGTTCAGAAGTGTTTGTTTTCCTTTTGCTGTTGTCAGTGGTTGCTGCAGTTGGTTTGACGCAAGATTGTTACACACTTCAATCAAATGGTTATATCACGTGTGTTTGTTCCAGCCCTCCTCAGGCCACATCGAGGGTGCACTAACGTTTGTCCTGTGTCCTCAGCCGGTCGGACCACCCAGTGGTGAAGCTGTTGAGGAAACACCAGTACCGGGTCTACAACAGGCTCTACCCCATCATCAGTAAAGGCCTCCCCCACAGTCCTGCACTGCCGCTGAGGCATTCTTGCAGCACCCACAATCTGCTTCATCCAGGTAGGAGCCGGAGCCAGGAGTGTTTTTAGTGAGGTGGGTTGAAATGGGTTCACATTTCTCTTGTGGACTTTCTCCACTTCTGTCTGGTTTTGTTTTGTTGTCGCTAGTTCGGTCCTCAATTGAACATAAGGAAACTAAAATAGTCTCGGTAAAAGTCTGAAATGTAGATTTACCGTGGTTTCGTCAGGGTTCCTGTGCGTCCTGGAAAACACTTGACCAACTTCCCAGTCATTGAAAACAAAAGGAAAACGAGAGAAAAGGTCAACCGTTCTGAAAAATAATCTCCTATTTTCCTTTTTAGCTAAGCATAAATTACTAGTCTACATGTAGAACTACCCAAAACAGACCACATGGCCATTTGAAAAAGCTGAGTTATATTCAGGATCACGCTGACGTTTAAGTGGTTCAATGGTTTTCTTATGTGAAAATGCCATTGACCACACAGAGACCCAGACGAGGCCGACCAGGGGCAGCAGCGTCGGTGGCCACAGCTTCACCATGGGCTTGTCGCCCTCCCCCTCGCGCTCTCACGACCTGCACGCCGCCTCTGACGACGAGGAAGGGGAGCACGAGCAGGCGAATGTGGATCGGGAGAACTCGTTCGAGGATCTGGAGCACTTCCTGACCCAGTTGGACTGGGCCCCGCTCCACGGCAGCACGGATGACCCCGGCTTTGATTCAGAGCTGACCTTCGACCCCTCCATGCAGCCCGAGCAGGACGAGGACAACGTGCAGGAGCTGGAGATTAGGGCGCTGACGGAACACCTGAAGGTCGTTGTCAAAGACATTCACATTGCAATTGGTGAGTGCGAGGATGGATAGTTAGTGTGAAGGAAGTGTCTTCCTGTGTGGATTTAGCAGCAATTTAATTTTACATTAACAGTCGCTGTAAAAATGGAGGTTGATAAATATTTCTTTGTTTCAGATCAGCTTCTTTCACTGTGTTTGCTGTCCTTTGAGTGTCTAAACACAGCCAGCTCTAAAGACCTGTGCCTCGCCAGCATAGAGGAGGCCTTCTTCACGCCGCTGTGGAGTGCCCTGGTGGCTCTTTTCAGGTACTGCAGCCTTCATCCACCTAATGCAGTGGTTCCCAAACTTTTTCTGTCAAGACCCCCTTTGATGATATAGGAATAACCCTCCGCTATTGTGTGAGCCTTTTTGCATTGGGCAACTCTGTAGGCTACTTTGTAGGAAGCGAGTTGTGCTTTAACGGGGACAGATGCAGCTTTTTCAAAGTGACTCTGCTGGGCATGACAGTTTTCCAATTGTTTTTGGAAAAACTCAAGGTGCTTGTTAATATGTTCAGGGTGGTGGGTTTTCAGGTGTCTTTTTAATTTAGTGGGCTTCATGCTCTCTGCCGCCAGTATTTTAAGACACAAAACACACTGGGGTCTCTCATCCTGACCGACAATAGTGCTTGTGAAGCCCAGAGACAGATATGCCTCGCTATATTTCCTTGCCTTTACCTTAGTTTGAGGCGTTGTTGAGGTGGTCGCGTCGCCTGTTGCGGCTGTAACAGAAGTTCCATCGGATTTGCGCTTTAGACCAGTCACAAATCTGTCCATCTTTGTACATACTTCCTTCTCTTATCTTTATCTTTCTCTGTCGCTCCGTATCTTTCTCGCTCTGTCGCTGTGTGTCTCTCTCTCGTTCGCGCTCCCTCTCTCTCTCCCTCGCTCTCTCGCTCTCGCTGGTTT
The DNA here is from genome assembly GCF_009769545.1 of Cyclopterus lumpus. NCBI lineage: Eukaryota > Metazoa > Chordata > Actinopteri > Perciformes > Cyclopteridae > Cyclopterus > Cyclopterus lumpus. The sequence continues at coordinate 25,875,599 of NC_046971.1, forward strand.
TGCCACAGTCGGTCTGTGACATGAGCCGCTCTGGTGGCGTGGTTGGAACACAGTGCATGTCACGTCGGTTATTTTATATTGTTTTACCGGTGTATGTGTGCGTCTGTGTGTGTGGGTTGGTGATGAAGCCGCGACCCCCCTGTAGTACCACCGCGCCCCCCCTAGGGGTCGCGACCCCCACTTTGGGAACCACTGACCTAATGCATGTCTCTGTACTGTAAAGTGTAATGTTTCTTACTGCTTTTGCAAATCAAAATGATTATCATTATCTTCAGTTAGATGGACCTTGATTAGAGTATATAGACGGCTTTGAAAACCACGCCCGACGGGGGGGAAACAATCCGCGCCACGTGGTGCAACCGAGGGCTAAAACATTAACAAAAGGCATGTAGCTGTCTAAAAACATCAGTTCACCATGTCAATAGGATGATTTTAGCCTCCTATCTCTACCAGGGGTGACAAGTTAGCAAGCTAATGTTAAGGCACGTGTAAACCCAATACGGCATAGTTTTACGATGTATCCACATTCTACAGTAACACAAGTTGCACACTGTCAAATGCTTTATCTTAATTTACAACACAAGCACTGTTTATTAGCGGTTGAACATAATGAGAATTGCTATGCCAAAAGCTCCATGTTTGTTTACTTACAAAGATTTTGACTGCAACATATTTCACTTTATTTTTTTCCCCTGAAGCAATGAATAGCAGTTAGTGGTAGGTGACATTTAAAAATGGTAACATCTGAATGCCAGGTACCGGTTTGAGGTAACCCTAGTTAAAAGGCAACTACTTTTTTGGTGCAGATGCAAAATCAGAAAATCTATCTACAATTTGACATCATTAGTTATTTCACAATTCCGACCCCGGTAAACCCAGGGTATAGACCGACTGGTCGCATACCTGTTCCCCTCATTATAACTAGAGTTGCACGGTGTACCGATACTAAAAAGGTACCGCGGTACCTGTACATTCAAAACTACGGTTTTGCATATTTTCAGTATCGATACTTTATTATCAGAGCGCACTCACTGCTCCGCTCCTTTAATGCTGCCCAGCGCGTTGACTGCAAGGGGGCTGGGCTGCGCAGCACTCACACACTAACAGGCAGCGCTCCGCTGGGGAGACAACATGGGGTCAACAGGACGTCAACATGGCGTCAAGATGGCGTCAGGTGCCGGAGCTTTTACTGACCGTCATCGGCTTTTTGTAAAAAAAGATGCCAGAAGTGAAATCTGGAAGTACTTTGGCTGCATTGCAGACAGTGTTTCAAAGCCACTCAGACCAAGGAGCAACACGTCAAACATTAAAGCACCTTTCAGACAGACACCCCGAACTGTTCAAAGAGTTCAAAGAACGACAGGTAATCAAATGTGATTATAAACATGATGCACACCTTAAGCTCACCCACATACAGCCTAACACGAGTAGCCTTTGACGACCAGTCTATATGATCATGAGGTCACAATGCACACGTGTACTAAATGAAACACAATTGATGCAAAATAGCTACATGCTGGTGGATCTTCAGCTAAGTCATTTTTATTTTAGTCAAGGAAAAATAATTATTCCATGAATTAAGATAAAATATGAACTCTACAGTTGCTCATACTTATGAAAGGAACTATGTAGTCATCTGGTCAGATGACGACAAAAGGCCTACATAGCCGTGTATAATCAATGCTGTGATGACACCATGTAGTTCTCATTAATGTCTTGCTGTAGGCTAATACTAATATTAATACCATTTGTTAAGTGTTCAACAAGCTGGTAAAAAGGGAACCATACAGATGTTTTATTTATTACTATTATAGATCAATATACCAGTATCGTATTTGTGGTATCATATAGTATTTATGGTATCGTAAGTATCGGGTATCGTGATATTTATGGCAGGTATCGTATCGAAGTTATAATTTTGGTATCATGACCATCCTAATTATAACTCTATAATTGTCTTTTTACCACAGGTTTGAGTTATACAGGAATTTAGGTTTTTATTCATAAGGCAGACTTTTGAAATGTGTGCTGTAGAAGATAATCTACACCGTTGGTGTCTTTTAAAGGAAATACTAACTTTTGCCAGCTACAAGCAAATTAAGACATTACACAGCAAATAGTTGATGGCAGCAGCCAGTCGGCCCCACTTGGCATCAACTCTGTGCCGCCTTAAGCCCCACGGCGCTCAATTGGGCGCAGATTTACACATCATATATAGACTGTAAAACCTTACAATAAACATGAGCACATATTTCCACACAACTCAAACACCAACTGAAACATTATGAAAATATCATAATCATCATTTTGTCAGGGGTCAGCCCACTCAGCACGTTTTTGTAACTAGCAACCCGTAGCTCGGTGCTATCGCAAAAACAGCAAAGAGCAAGAGGATTTAACACACATTCTAAATATATTTTCAAAATCCTTCTGTACCAAAGCATCACAGAGATATGAGCCAAAGAACACAGCAACATGAATCGATTTAGTGCTTTACACTCACAAATGTTGCTTATCTTTGAAAAAAAAATTTTTTTTCTTCTTCTAATCCACAAAGACTGCTATATTTGGATGTATTGAACACCGTAAGTAATATACAAGTGAAATATATGGTTTGGTACATGAGAAAATTCAAATTGCCCAAATGCCCATTTCGCCTAATTAATCTGTACTAAAACCACTAACTTTGTTCTGCTTCACTTTTTCAAAGTCAAACTGTTCAGAGAGACTGGTCCCATATTGTTAAATACGTGTACATAACAATAATCAGAAATAAGCAAATGTCAGTTGCTGCTGGGAAAAAGGAAATTAATCATAAAATATATGGTATGCTTTGTAATTTGGCATTTAAAAAGTAGATAAACTGCTGTATGCTGCTTTGCTTGTGCAAGCCACTTCAATACAACGTAAGGGACCGCTCATTGAATGTTTATACATCGCTTGGCTTTCTTCCATTAATGAATTGGTTCAGTTGTATTTCATACAGCAACATTGGATCAGGATCTCTGGGTTGTGTTAAAAAAAGTAATTTAACAATATGTCAGCATTAAGAGGCTCATGGTTGACTTGAGATGGTCAGAGTACACATTAAGTATTGTTGAGCTTTATCATACTCCATCTAAAGAACATATTATGGTTTGGCATGACTTGTTGCCTAGATGTACAGTGTGGGTCATGACCAGCGTGTGGCAGTGCTACTCCAACGAGCCTCTTCCCAGCTTCTGTTGCTGTTTGATTCTCATTCCACTCAGTCTTTAAATGATCAGTTGGGATTTTATCGATACTTGTACTATTATCGATGCTGCTGATCTGTTCGGTTCCTTATCGATATATATTATTGTTTCTTTTTGATTTTGTGTGGAGAAGAAAAAAACAGTTAATTAAAAAAGCAACATTGCTTTAATGTAAACAAATGGTCGGCAACAGCAGAAGTGTTTAAATAACTATTGTTGACTTTAATATTTCAATGCCGACAAATGTACTTTTAAGAACATTCCTACAGGGAGCAGTATAGTTTGAGTTGAGATCCTTCGTCATCTCCCTACAGTAAAGCCATTATTGCATCGGTGTGTTATAACTTATAACAACATAGCTGCTCCCATCCATCCATCCATTATCAGCCTCTTATCCGGGGTCGGGTCGCGGTGGCAGCAGGTTCAGCAGGCCGACCCAGGCTTCCCTCTCACCCGCAGCACTTTCCAGCTCACTCTGGGGGATCCCGAGGCGTTCCAAGGCCAGCCGGGAGATATAATCCCTCCAGCGTGTCCTCGGTCTTCCCCGGGGCCTCCTACCTATCGTGGCGGCAACCCGAGAACCCGGTGGTGGACACCGGGGGTGAGGGAAGCTGTCAAACTGAAGAAGGAGGCCTTTCGGGCCTGGCTGGCCCAGGGGTCTCCTGAAGCAGCTGACGGGTACCGGCGGGCCAGAAGGACTGCAGCTGCGATGGTCGCGGAGGCTAAAACTCGGGCATGGGAGGAGTTCGGGGAGGCCATGGAGAAGGACTTTCGGTTGGCCTCAAGGAAGTTCTGGCAAACCATCCGACGGCTCAGGAAGGGAAAGCAGGGTCTACCCCAGGCTGTTCTCAGCAGGGGGGGGGGGGGGGGGGACGACATCGTCGGGCGGTGGAAAGAGCACTTTGTTTACATGTGCTTTGTAGACCTGGAGAAGGCTTTCGACCGGGTCCCTCTGGGGTTTTTGTGGGGGGTGCTGCGGGAGTATGGGGTGCCGGACCCGTTGGCACGGGCCATCCGGTCTCTGTACGCCTGCAGTAGGAGCTGTGTTCGTCTCCTCGGTAGTAAGTCAGACACGTTCCCGGTGGGTGTTGGCCTCCGCCAGGGCTGCCCTTTATCACCGGTCCTGTTCGTGACCTTCATGGACTGGATATCTAGGCGCAGCCAGGGGGCGGAGAGGATCCGGTTCGGGAGTCTCGGGATCGCCTCTCTGCTGTTTGCGGATGATGTGGTCCTGTTTGCCTCCTCGGACCGTGACCTCCAGCATTCACTGGGGCGTTTTTCAGCCGAGTGCGAAGCGGCAGGGATGAGAGTTAGCACCTCCAAATCTGAGGCCATGGTGCTCTGCCGGAAACCGGCGGATTGCTCCCTCCAGGTGGGGGCAAACTGCCTACCCCAAGCGAAGGAGTTCAAGTATCTCGGGGTCTTGTTCACGAGTGAGGGTAAGGTGGAGCGGGAGATCGACAGGCGGATCGGTGCGGCTGCAGCAGTAAAACAGGCGCTGTACCGGTCCGTCTTGGTGAAGAGGGAGCTGAGCCGGAAGGCAAAGCTCTCCATTTACTGGTCGGTCTACGTTCCAACCCTCACCTATGGTCACGAACTCTGGGTCGTGACCGAAAGAACGAGATCTTGGATACAAGCGGCCGAAATGAGCTTCCTCCGTAGGGTGGCCGGGCTCAGCCTTAGAGATAGGGTAAGGAGCTCGGACATCAGGGGGGAGCTTGGAGTCGAGTCGCTGCTCCTTCGTGTCGAAAGGAGTCAGCTGAGGTGGTTTGGGCATCTAGTCAGGATGCCTCCTGGACGCCTCCCATTAGAGGTTTTCCGGGCACGTCCAACTGGTAGGAGGCCCCGGGGATAGCTGCTCCCCTTATTAATAACTATGTATTAAAGAAAACACACTAACTGACTTATTAGCTGTTACCTAAATCCCTTTGAGACTCTGACACTTTTTTTTCAGGAAGGTCCACAGAGAAAGGGAGCAGGCCTTTGAGGCGAGTATGAAGCTGTATCAGGATGCCTCGCCAGCGGCTTTCGGCGTTCCCTTGAAACTGTTCCCCGGAGACCCCGGCGCACTGCAGGGTTCCTACCCCTACGAGTCTGCTGTTCAGGAGCTCAAGCTTCTCATCAAAGACTGCTGTCCGCAGAGGAAGTTGGAATGTATTGGTGAGTCAGATTTGTGTTGTTGCTCAGTGGACTGTGTTTACGCCTCTTTTGTGGAGTTTCAGTATGCACCCGTTTCTGCAGCTACAGCCGCTTGGAAGGTCATTGGGATCATGCAAGAACAGATTGGTTCTTGCATGAGTGATTTAGTGGCCATTCACCAACATTCTCTATTTTGAATATTCTCTCTGGTATGAACACGTTTTACGTGTTCCAGACCTGTTGTAGGAGTCCAATTGTTTATGTATTACATTGAAACAATTTTGCGACATTATTCAGTTTAACTCTGCAATTTTAATTATAGCACTATATTATAACATAACAATATTGATAAGAACATCTTTCATGATTTGACTCCCGTCGTACTCGTCAATCTCCTTGTTGTGGCCAAAAGTTTTTCATATTGGACCATTTCTGCATATTGTAGATACTGCCTGTGGTTTTATATTTCTTTTTTTCTCCTGATGTTTTGTTACAGTTCGGACATTGCGGCTTATCTGTGCCTGCGCTGAGGATTACAGGTGCCTTCATGATGTGGACTCCTCCCCAAAAACAGCCGCCATGTGAGTAAATCAGTAATAATAATCCATTTAATTTATATAGCGCTTTTTAAGATACTCAAAGACACTTTATATGTTACATTATACACCGTAGACACGGCTACAGGGAGCAACGCGGGGTTACGTGTTTTGCTCAAGGACACATGGACTAGGGCGGGGATTGAACTGCCAACCCCCTGATTGACAGACGGACCTGCTAACCACTGACCCACAGTGCCATCGCTTTGGGATTTTGGTTTGTTGTTTGGGCGCTAATATAAAATCACTTATAATCACAAAAACGTTAAGATAACACTCTTGGCATTAAAAGTGATGCAATACAACAGTTGGAGAACTTTGTACAGAACAGTGTAGGACTGTCGGGTTGCGTTATCCTTTTACTTGAATTCCTCCAATACCTCATTAAACTCCAAAATAAGAGCTGTCTCTCTGTTGACTGCTTATAGGGAGTTAAAGACCGTCCAGTGAAAGTACCCAAACATCACTTAAGGACTCTCTGCCTTGCTAACTGCCCTGTCAGGTCTCATCAGTGCTCAGTTAAGCCCGGCACAGCGGGGGTTGTCGTGGTCTATTGGCTGCCCCCCCCCCAAAGAGTGCATCTTCCAGGCCAAGTCTAAAAGTGGGTCGTCCTGTCTGGTTTTGAAACAGACCCGGGGCCCAATGTGGGGCTTTGGGAAGAGGAGTTTTGTTGAATTATGATGATGCAGAGTTCGAGTCGCACAAAGGCTCAGTGAGTTGGAGCACCCATTGTTGTGAACATGCAGTGCGTTGTGGACTAACATTTTTTTAATTGGTTTGTGGGGACAAAGTTTGACTAAAAACTTTTTTCCTCTGCATCCATACGTGTTTCAATGTAGATGATCTTGTTGTGGCTTGACGTTATCCCGTGAACCACATCCAGGAGGGAAAGCAGTGCTGCCCTTACAATTAACTTCATCAATACTTGGTTTTATTTCTCCACTGAGTTTGTGGACTGAAGATAAGTTTGCATCAATGTTGTTTATCAGAGACTTCTTTTGAACTTGCTAGTAAACAAACTAATAGTCATTGTTTGTTCTAAGGTGGATCCTAGTCCTAGACTAAGTTTTCACTGGGAGGGTGCGTGTGTGAACGGCCTCTGGGTTTCACTGCACTCTATACAAACACCCAGTATCAGGGATCAAATCCTGTTCCTCTGTTATCTGATATCTTGGCTACACGTTTGTCCTCGTCCCCCTTGCTTTCCTTTTTTTCTCCTGTTGTTGGGTCCACTAATGCTCTTTTGGTGAATGTCTAAAGCTATGTCTCCTGCTCCATATCTGTCTCCTTGTATTGGAATACGCGTGAAGTGATCGGCGACGGCAGAGCAGACGAGTTGACCAGGCACTGCGCTTTTCAAAGCATGGAAAAGCAAAGTAAAGCCAAAAAGTTGTGACATTGAAGGATTTATTTAGTTGTGTGTTTACTCTGGACATGGTAAAATGGTACAACTTGGCACGTTCCCCGAACTGCAAACAGAATCATGCTGTTTGTTAGTTAGAAACGCGGCCAAACCTTGCATGCGACGTGAGCGGATGATTTGTTTGTGTCTTCGTGGTGGACACCAAGCATGCAGTTGTGTCGGACAGCTCGTTCCCTTCAATCGTCTCCATAATGCTGCTCTTTTGTGTTCTCACCAAAGCAACATCTGTTTTTGACAACAGACTCTGGCACTACTTGCTCATCATTTCCCAATGTCATAATCTAGCCAGTGGCTGCTTGCAGCTCTGATTCATTCAAACTGTTTTCAGGGGGTATTATTAAGACCGTGTAATTCCCAGCCTCCGATGTACCAGTAAAATGTTTTTTTTTCTGTCCTGATTATGGCCAATGTTTGTCCCTCTAAATACAGGTTGCCTTTCTGTGCGTCACTGACTCCCAGAACATGTATTTTCATCAAGGCCCGACTCCCAGGCTGCAGTGTTCTCGGTCGGATCCCTGCTGGGATTTAGTGAATCTTGTATTTTCAATGCATATTTAGCTCTCCCCTTCCACTTTAGTTTCTCATTTACAGTCTCACACACAGATGCCCTTTATTGTCCTCGCTGGCCTCTTTTATTCAATCACCGGCATGATGTCAGGTCTTTGTCCTTGACCAACCGGGAGCTCATTTGTTCTCTTTTGTCCATATCCCTTTCTTTTCCCTCTGCCTTTCTGCTGCTAGACTGGTCACCACTTGCCCCTCTATATTCTGTTATTTAAGAACCCTTACCCCGCATTTCTGCTGTTTTTTGACATCCTCCACTAACTTAGAAAGGGTTGCAAACCCAAAATGAGTTCCAATCTTCTCACCGAGATCAGTTTTTATGTGGGAAGAGTGCACTTTACACTTGGAATGCGGTGACACCAGTTTTAAAAGCGAGAGGATCAATGTCTTGTGTTTACAGCGGTGAGCTCACAAAGTGTGTGTGCGTGTGTGTGTGTGTTTGTGTGTGTGGTCCAGCTTGCCGCTGTTACACAAGCCTGTGCACACCTTCCAGAACCCTGCAGGAGAAGAGTATCCAGTTGCACGCTTCCAGGGTCAGTCGAGGGGCCAGCTGACCCACAGTTAGCCCCTGCGTGTGAGTCCTGATAAACAAACGGTCACTGTCTGCACACAGAGAGAATGCTATCAGGCTGTCATCATCTCCAAGGCAGCAATTTGTCCTCCCGACAGATCTCGGGGAGAGGGAGTGCTTTATCATTTCCATCCTGAACACGCAGCCCATTAAGAGCTACGTTGTAGTTGGTTTCCATGCATTTCCCTGGGGAGCCCACGCCATCGTACTCTGTAAATGTCACTCTTATTTACTTCTGTTTTTCCTGCCTGACTCGATCTCACCGCCCGCTTCCTCCTTTTCGTCTCGGCAGAGGCGCGGATGACCTGTTGCCCATCCTGTCCTTCGTGGCTCTGCGGTGCCAGTGTCCTCAGCTGGTGTCCGAATGCGCCGCTCTGGAGGAGTTCATTCACGAAGGGTGAGTCATCATGATGGGAACAGATGGTGGCATGACCAACTCCATGCACAATACCCTTCGCCCATGTCGTAGAAGATGCTGTCAAATGGCCTTGTACTCAGTAACATAATACATTTTATTTGTAAAGTGCTTTAAAAGTTACTCGAAGCACTTAACATGGTAAAGACAAACAATAGAAGCAACAACAAAACAAGAACAATGACAATAGTAAGAGATAAACAAATTTAAAAATGTAAACTAGTATGACAGGCTAAATGCAGAATTAAATCCAATGTTTTGAAAAGTGCTGTTTTGAAAGTGGCAAGTGATGGAGGATGTCTGAGTTCCAGATGGAGGGGGCAGCTATGGAGAAGGCTCTGTCCCCCCAGGTCCAATGGTTGCACAGAGTAGGGGGGGTGAGGAGTAGGGTTGTCACGGTACCAAAATTAAAACTTTGATACGATACCTGCCATGAATATCACGATACCAGAATTCGATACGATACTGGTATATTTATCTATAATAGTAATAAATAAAACATCTGTATGGTTCCCTTTTTGGCAGCTTGTTCCTGCCCAGCTTTTTCAACACTTAACAAATGGTATTAATATTAGTATTAGCCTACAGCAAGACATTAATGAAAACTACATGGTGTCATCACAGCATTGATTATACACGGCTCTGTAGGCCTTTTGTCCGTATCTGACCAGATGACTACATAGTTCCTTCCATAAGTATGAGCAATTGTAGAGTTTATATTTTATCTTAATTCATGGAATAATTATTTCTCCTCAGGCTCCAGCAGCATGTAGACATTTTGCATCATTTAGTACACTTGTGCATTGTGACCTCATGATCATATAGACTGGTCGTCAAAGGCTACTCGTGTTAGGCTGTATGTGGGTGAGCTTAAGGTGTGCATCATGTTTATAATCACATTTGATTACCTGTCGTTCTTTGAACTCTTTGAAAAGTTCGGGGTGTCTGTCTGAAAGGTGCTTTAATGTTTGACGTGTTGCTCCTTGGTCTGAGTGGCTTTAACACGTTTTGTAGACGGGTCTCTGTGTGTCAGTGGGCTTCACTGTCTGTATGTCAGTGGGCTTTCCTTCACTGTCTGTGTCAGTGGGCTTCACTGTATGTGTGTGAGTGGGCTTCACTGTCTGTATGTCTGGGCTTTCCTTCACTGTCTGTGTCAGTGGGCTTCACTGTATGTGTGTCAGTGGGCTTCACTGTCTGTATGTCTGGGCTTTCCTTCACTGTCTGTGTCAGTGGGCTTCACTGTATGTGTGTCAGTGGGCTTCACTGTCTGTATGTCAGTGGGCTTTCCTTCACTGTCTGTGTCAGTGGGCTTCACTGTATGTGTGTGAGTGGGCTTCACTGTCTGTATGTCTGGGCTTTCCTTCACTGTCTGTGTCAGTGGGCTTCACTGTATGTGTGTCAGTGGGCTTCACTGTCTGTATGTCAGTGGGCTTTCCTTCACTGTCTGTGTCAGTGGGCTTCACTGTATGTGTGTCAGTGGGCTTCACTGTCTGTACGTCAGTGGGCTTTCCTTCACTGTCTGTATGTCAGTGGGCTTTCCCTCACTGTCTGTGTCAGTGGGCTTTCCTTCACTGTCTGTGTCAGTGGGCTTCACTGTATGTGTGTCAGTGGGCTTTCCTTCACTGTCTGTGTCAGTGGGCTTCACTGTCTGTGCGTCAGTGGGCTTTCCCTCACTGTCTGTGCGTCAGTGGGCTTTCCCTCACTGTCTGTGCGTCAGTGGGCTTTCCCTCACTGTCTGTACGTCAGTGGGCTTTCCTTCACTGTCTGTGTCAGTGGGCTTTCCTTCGCCGTCTGTCAGTGGGCTTTCCTTCGCCGTCTGTGTCAGTGGGCTTTCCTTCACTGTCTGTATGTCAGTGGGCCTTCCTTCACTGTCTGTATGTCAGTGGGCTTTCCTTCGCCGTCTGTGTGTCAGTGGGCTTTCCTTCGCCGTCTGTGTCAGTGAGCCTTCCTTCACTGTCTGTGTCAGTGGGCTTCACTGTATGTGTCAGTGGGCTTCACTGTCTGTGTCAGTGGGCTTTCCCTCACTGTCTGTACGTCAGTGGGCCTTCCTTCACTGTCTGTATGTCAGTGGGCCTTCCTTCACTGTCTGTACGTTGTGATGGGATTTGTTGAGAGGTAAGACTTGAACCAGGCGAGGGCATCAGAGGAGGATGGAGTGGTCGATGGAGGTTAGTTGTTGTGGGCTGTTGGGATCCAGGCCAGGTTTGAGGATCGGTTGTGTGTAGTTGGTCTCAATTCTGTTTTTGTAGAAAGATGGGAAGGAGTAGCATTTCTCAGTGGTGAGTGTGAGCAATTGTCCAGAGGTTTGAGAAGTTTATTTATTGTGGAGAAGAGGACCTTTGGGGTTGGTGGAACCAGAGTGGATGATGCATGAGTAGTAGGTGGAGCGTGTTGAGAGCCAGCTTGTATTGGTGTGTACTGTGAGTCTGGTTTTGAGTGTGGGTGAAAGAGACGGTTCTGGTTGTGAGAGGGCAAGCTGATCAAGGCAGGAGGAGGACAGCGTGTTATTGGAGAGGTAGACCAGGTCTGTGGGGGAGGGGCTAAACGAGGACTGGAGGGTGGAGGCTTCTGCAGCGAGACAGGCTGACGGGGATGATGGTATCAAAGTCGTAGTGGCAGAACAATATGGTTAGGAAACGCAATCATTACATTCTGCCAAGTAAACATACAAGACAATTGGTACAGCCTTATACATTTTCATGTAGGTCAATTTAATTAATTTCTGTGTTTCACGTTAAAATCGGGTAACTCCTAATTTGCTAAAGAATTCAAGTCCTTGAATGGTGACATCATCTTGCTCTCTCACTCTAAATACACTACCTGCCTAGCACCAAACGGGACCCTTTAATGGAGCACTTATACCGTGGGAAACAAGCTTAACATAATGACAAAATCATCAGTGGAATTGGATCAAAAATAATGCTTCAGAATTTAAAAAAGCCTTCTATACTCAACCAGTATCTTTACATTACAGTTTGCTCACGAGAGCACTTGAGCAGATTGTTTTCGAGGATCTCCCTCAGTGCAGATTTTTTAAAAGTGTTAAATATTTGATAATATATCTGGATCTTCGGTCAGACTCTAGTATTCATATACAATATGTTTTTTCGGCATAAGCCACAACGGCCACTGAATACATGCTAGCAAATGCCAAGATAAGCTGTGGAGTTGGCCAGCTGGGGAGGCCCGGTGGTCTTCGGTCGGGGGACTCATCATGCCGAGTGTCGTTGCATGTGAGTTCAGGCCACACCCAAAGAGGTCTACTCACGACATAAAAACAGTAGGCTGTAAAAAACCATCTGGTTAGATTGGCAGTAGCCAAAGGAATGTCAGGACATTTGGGATTTGGTCTTTTCTCCCCCAAAAAAATACAAATGAAGTACTGCTTGATGTTTATGTAGTTGATGTGCAGGGTGGTGGAGGAGCCAGCCACAAGGCTATGAGAGGGTGATATCAGCTGTCAGGAGAGACGCATGATCAGTGGAACTGACTTGTTTCCTGGTCTGGACACTTTTCTCATAAAAGTCCACATAAAAATGATCGCATAATGTTTTTAGTTGATTTAATGGTGGTAAACTACTATTGAGAGAAATAACAGATCAAGAAAAGACAAATCTTTTTATAAATGAAGGAAGTTGATTTTGTTTTCTGTTGTTCAGACCTATAATGAACATATAAATTAGATTGTTTTTCTGATTCACCATCAGTTTAAAATATAACTTGATTTTAATCTGTGTGTCTTTACTCTGGTATGAAACTGCAGCGATCAGTCCGATCATCTGCATCGTCCAATCAAATGACTGATGAACATCGAGGGGGCGGGTTGAGCGTTAACACTTCCTGGAAGCCTGCTCTCGTGCCTCCTCGATCCTCAGAGCAGAAAATGGGCGTCAACATGGCGGCGCAGAACAACTTCCGGTTCAAGCGAGGAAACGACAATGAAGAGACTTGGGCTGTACCCTTGGAAAGGGTTGAGTCAGCGAGTTTATCTCAAGCACAATAATAACCATAATGTCATGACTACAGTTCACACATTAATCAAAGTATAAAGCCTTTTAAAGTTACATTAAGCAATGACCAAACATTACTTAATTTGACATACTAAACAAATGGAGCCTGGTGAAGTCTCATTGGGTGTGCGTTTCCGTTTACTTTTTTTTAAATTTGTTGTCCTTATTTGAGTACAAAGTGAAATTAAAATAAAAGCATCTTTTGCTTCCCAATGTCCCCAATGCCATGCTTGGTCAACGAAACTTGTGCCAGGATGGAATTTACTGTAGATGCCGTTAACACAGGGGACGGCTGTAGCTCATGGGGAGAGAGGTCGTCTGGTAACCACGAGGTACCCGGTTCCATCCCCGCTCTCCCCAGAGTTCATGTTGAAGTGTCCTTGAGCAAGACACTGAACCCCCAGTTGCTCCCCGGGTGCTTCACTGCAGCCCTCTGCTCCTTAATAACTAAGAATGGGTACAATGCAGAGAAGGATTTCCCCATTGGGAACAATAAAGTGTACATTTCTTTCTTCTTAATGTGTTGTTGAGCCCCTCAGTACAACAAGCCAATGTTTACATTGACTCGTGGTTTTGATTTAGCTTGTCTTTACATGTACTTGTTTAGGTCACATTCTAGCCATCTAATTATTGTCAAGAGTTGGATGATTAGTAACTCTTCAACAGAAACTACATTTGAGGCGGGTGTCCAGGTCTAGTATTTGTCAGTGTAATTTTAGTAACATTTAACATGCACAGTTTTTGTGTGTGGGGCGGCAGGCATACTTTACATTTTTGAAGATTTTTTTTTAGTCATGTTGTCCTTGGTGGAAGAAAGGTTACCAACGCATGCTTTTTAGGATGAGCGTCTCCTTATCACCTTTCCTTCCTCCAGCTCTCACTCCTTGTGTCGCTGTACAGTCGCTCTCATTAGTCAAAGGTCAGTTGACTTGCTCTCCAGCCCCCTTCTGTCTCTTCTCCGCCGGTTCCCTGAACAAATCTCCTTAATCACTCGTTCTTCACACACACATATATCTGTATGTGCCCCTCCATCCATCATGCTGCCCGACCTTCTAATACACGTGTACCGGCTCTAAAGGTAGAGGAGGGGGGCACATCTCTTTTTAATGTGTTTGGTCCTTTTACTTCTGTGGGAAAATGTTGTTCATGGAAATGAATAACTTGTATATCTTTTCTGTTCTTGGCCGTTTGCAGTCGGGCCTCATTTTGTTTAGTTCTGTTCACATGAAATCGTTTGTTTCACTTTTGATTGTTTTCTTTGACCTCAAAAAGCTCAAATGAAAGGAAAGCTCACAACCGTGTGTCTAACTCTAGCTTCCAGGTGCCTTGGTATCAGCTGATATATATTCGCTTCTCTTTTTCAGCTATTTGATCGGAGAGGAAGGCTACTGTCTGACCTCCCTGCAGAGTGCCTTGGCCTATATCGAGTCACTGCACACGGGAGGAGCTCCTCATCCTGCAGACAACCCCTTTTGAAAACGGTAAACGCTTGGTTGGCTTTGTGTGTCGCGTTAAATCAAAGCAGATGTACTGGGCTTCTCGGGGTAACAAGTTCTGGTATGAGGATGGACAGAAAGCTTAAATACCATGTTTTTGTCTGATGAAAACCTGCATTTAAAAGATATTCGGAAAATATTGGTTTACCAGCCAGTGTGCATAAAGCCGCCGAGCGGGTCGCCTGGCGCCCACGGGATGTTTCCACACTGCTTCTCGGTGGGATGAGCCGTGATGACACTGCACGTTTATGAAATGTGACCTCGTCAACTGGCGTTCCTCAAAACTCTGACGCAATGAATCCCCAACAGCCACATATTTAACCTGCACGTCGCTGGAACTCACTGCCGGGCGGCCAGATCGAGAAGTGGAAGGATTTCACACTGGGGGAACAGATTTAGTTTGAATCTCCGAATATGTCTTGTCTCTATCGAAAAATAGAATTTGCCCGAATCATATCTAATAAACTTGTACACGGTTGCTTTGAGCCGGAGCTTCAGAATACCCATAAGAACTCCAGGGTTATAAACGCACCCTAATTGATATCCATTTGTGTTTGGACAGAACATGTACCGGCAGAGTGATCATGGCAGAAGAGTCCTTCCTGTTACGCTGCGGTGACGCCAAACACGTTGCAAATACTTTACTCTACTCTCAGGGCTTTACTTTACTCACAGGGCTTTACTTTACTCTACTCTCAGGGCTTTACTTTACTCACAGGGCTTTACTTTACTCTACTCTCAGGGCTTTACTTTACTCACAGGGCTTTACTTTACTCTCAGGGCTTTACTTTACACTCAGGGCTTTACTTTACTCTACTCTCAGGCTTTACTTTACTTTACTCTCAGGGCTTTACTTTACTCTACTCTCAGGGCTTTACTTTACTTTACTCTCAGGGCTTTACTTTACT
The DNA here is from genome assembly GCF_009769545.1 of Cyclopterus lumpus. Lineage (NCBI taxonomy): Eukaryota > Metazoa > Chordata > Actinopteri > Perciformes > Cyclopteridae > Cyclopterus > Cyclopterus lumpus. The sequence goes on from NC_046971.1 coordinate 25,890,954, forward strand.
CTACTCTCAGGGCTTTACTTTACTCACAGGGCTTTACTTTACTCTCAGGGCTTTACTTTACACTCAGGGCTTTACTTTACACTCAGGGCTTTACTTTACTCTCAGGGCTTTACTTTACACTCAGGGCTTTACTCTACTCTCAGGACTTTACTTTACTTTACTCTCAGGGCTTTACTTTACTCTACTCTCAGGGCTTTACTTTACTCTCAGGGCTTTACTCTACTCTCAGGGCTTTACTTTACACTCAGCGCTTTACTTTACTCTCAGGGCTTTACTCTACTCTCAGGGCTTTACTTTAATTTACTCTCAGGGCTTTACTTTACTCTACTCTCAGGGCTTTACTTTACTCACAGGGCTTTACTTTACACTCAGCGCTTTACTTTACTCTCAGGGCTTTACTTTACTCTCAGGGCTTTACTTTACTCACAGGGCTTTACTTTACACTCAGGGCTTTACTTTACACTCAGGGCTTTACTTTACTCTCAGGGCTTTACTTTACTCACAGGGCTTTACTTTACTCTCAGGGCTTTACTTTACTCTCAGGGCTTTACTTTACTCAGTGCTTTACTTTACTCTCAGGGCTTTACTTTACTCTCGGGGCTTTACTTTACTCTCGGGGCTTTACTTTACTCTACTCTCAGGGCTTTACTTTACTCTCAGGGCTTTACTTTACTCTACTCTCAGGGCTTTACTTTACTCTCAGGGCTTTACTTTACTCTCAGGGCTTTACTTTACTCTACTCTCAGGGCTTTACTTTACTCTCAGGGCTTTACTTTACTCTCAGGGCTTTACTTTACTCTCAGTGCTTTACTTTACTCTCAGGGCTTTACTTTACTCTCAGTGCTTTACTTTACTCTCAGGGCTTTACTTTACTCTTAGCGCTTTACTCGTCCGACTATTTGTGGTTTTAAAGGGGGGCGACTTTGGCAACTCATCGTTGGGTGACTCTTCCGCTTCGTTCCATTCCTGCTGCGCCATTCGCGTCTGTGCTTTGACTTTGCACAGAATCTACTCGCACAAACAATGTGCAGCGCTTCTTTGAACACAGCATTATTGTTCTTGTTTTTCTGATCTTCAGGATCGGAAGCTACGTTATGTAACAATTTAGTTCTTTGCATTACCAATGTACGAATGAATTGTAATGTGACTTTAAATAACGAGACCTTCCCCGAATTCCTGGTCCCCCATAACTGTGGACTGATTTCTCTGGAAAGGACAGCGCCAACATGGCTACTATAGCAATTACTGTCTTGAGTGGGTAACGTCAGCAAGTTCATCCGGGGTCCGTGTACCTTTTTAATACTTTGTTTATTGGATTCAGTCCAAAGTGGCAGCCAGACGGCCAGTACACCTCTGGGATGTAATGACGGCAAACCGTGTGTAAACTGAAATGGACGTTTCTAGAGTTGATTTTTCTAGTTCATAATATTGCTTTCAGTTAGAAGTTTATAGGAGTTTAATTCAAACTTACTACATTATTGGCGTCGCCAACAAATGCACTACTTCCTCCTGTTTGAGGAACATTTTCTAAACCGTATCTAATATTAGATGGCACAGTAAGAATACTTCTTGCCTTGTACTTTTTAATAGGAGGACAAAATCAGCTCAACCTAATGCTGATACTATTTAAATATATTGCCAGTGCAGAGAGTAATGTATACTATTCTGTATTGTAGGCCACTGCGGTCCGATGAGATCCTCCTGCCGGCTCATCCCGACTTCCCCGCTGCGCTACAGAGACCACAGCTGGACCTGCAGCTCCTCCATGCATGTTATCTTGTACACGCAAAGACGTACTGTACATTTAACGAAAGGACTTCCTTTGGCTCTCTTTGCAGGGCCAAACCCCGCCTCAGGGTCTCCAAACCAATCGGACCTCTGAGGATGTGCTTTCAAACTGTAAGGCACCCTGGATGGTTAAAGGGACTGTATGGGGGTGGTGTCTTCCTGGGGAAACCTTTTGATGAGGGAAGCCATTGATATGAATGCTTCCAAAGGAATGCCTGCAATATGGTTTACTAATGAGGGAACGTATTTGTAAACCTTATTGCAAGTGCTTTTCTTCCCCGAGTGAAGAAGCCAACCACGCATGCTTCAACTGCATTTTGTTATACTCAGAGTATGGTAGTAACATTGTATTTGATTATACTACCTGTGGCCTATTTCATGTTTTCCTTTTTTACAAAAAAAACATTCAAACTTATCATTTAAGACAGTGGTTGCATTTCTTTGTGCGAGTGTATGTGTTTTTTTTAAGACATCCAAATGATAAATACAAAATAAGATGCACTTTGGGTATTTGAACCACTCTGGGGTGAGGCTACACTGGAGGAAGACTTTCCGTTGACCCAGATCTCTTAGCCTCCGGGTGAGAGACGGCCATCGTCTGATGTGAGACACTGGAGGAGCACAGGCATCTCTGTTCACGTGGAACAGCACTGTCAGCAATGAGGCACACCGAATAGGGTGAGGTAGTACTTTAAGGTAGGTAGTAACACAGTTGCACTTTATTAGGTGGTCCACTTTATGTGTGTGTGTGTGTGTGTGTGAGAGAGAGAGATGCTTGTAAGACTATTGTGTCCAGAGGCCACAGGGAAACTGTTTTAGTGCCTAGATTCTAAATCCACAAACCGTCATGATATAAGCTCAAAGGTCACCTCATTATTTCTTCTTTTCACTGCTGTGTCAATGCTTCCATTTACATCTCCAGTTTACTCAAATTCACAACCATAGAATGGGAGCTAAATGGCCACCTATATATTTGGAAATGGAATATCCACCTGTAGATTTTAGGGTGCCTAGAAAATATCATAGACTGATGTTTGTCCAAAAAATATACATACATTTGTCGTTGAAGCCGTTTGGTTTTAAATGTCGACACCAAAGTGGACGTTTACTTGAACAGATCTGGTGTTACATTTTTTATATCGTTTTTAGCCCGTTATCCTCCAGTAGATGATGGTCAGTGATTTACATTCTACTTGAGGTGGAATAAATTGGCGGCTAAAATATGCAAAACATTTTGTGTTGAAGACCTTAAGCAGACTTTTCATTCGATGTCATCCAGTTTTATATGTTGTCATTTTATTATGTTCGGTTTGTTTGTTTGAATTTAATATTTAAAATTTTATTTTTATTTAGCATGGGTCCAAAAGATGTCCTGAAACTGTTACGGAGTCACTCCCTATTGTTTTGTGACATGAACACCAAAAACAGACTTATGTCTATGTAATAAATATGAACACTTATATTGAAAAGAATATTTTCCAAAGTGGATTAAGCCACTACATTCATTTCAATGTCATGTACATTTTGCATTGCTTTTGAACACTGGAAATAAATGTTGTTAATCAACTGTTTTACTGTGAAAGGTGGGGAATGTAAGAATGGGATCGATGAACTTATGTTTGAGAAATGGGTAAATAAAGAACATAACTATTTAAGTCAAATGTGGTGTTTGACTCAACAGCTGACCTTATAGATCCAACTGGGTCACAACTCTATTATCACCATAGATGTCTGTTCAGGTGTTTCATTTGAATGGGAACACCAACTCTTTTTCTGGTGTAGTATGGGGACACAGTGAGTGTTTTACTACATTGTTGCATCAACGTAGAACTTTTTACATTTTATTTCCAACAAAAACAGCAGAGACAAACAACTTCACGCCATTCTTTTCTAACAATTCGTACTGTCTCTTTAAGGTGTAAAGAACTAGCATTCAATGCAGTGTCAATTATTCTAGCTGTTTAACAGCTAGCTTAAACACCACATGCTAACCCCTCACGTGACACCGTGTGGCAGCGTCTCTAGCGGAGCCGCCCGGTCCACGTGGCCACGGCGCTGCCGTTCGATCGGGACCAATTGGTGCATATTGTTGAGAGAAGATTTACATCTGCTGATCGGAAATCCATCTCGAAGGCGTCAAATGTCCCAATGTCGCTCAATTGTGTTGTTTTCAAGAGTTGTCTACAACTTTGTTCCGGTTGTCGAGACCCGTTCAACAGGAAGGTTATTTTAGGTGTTCATCACGTGATGTTACGCTACGCAGCGTTGTTGTCACAATGAAACCGCACGTGTCTGTAATCAGCATGACGATCCATCTTTTAGAGGTCAACTTTGTGTTAATGATGAAGAACCTAAGCAGTCAGTTCATATTTGACCTACTGTACTAAAGATCTTCCACCTAAAGGGCAGATTTGATGACATGACATAACGCTACGAATCTCCAGTTAAGTGAGGCTTCCTGTTTCCACGTCACGACAGACAGACGGTGTGTGAGTGGAAGAAACTCCTTTTAATATTTCAATATTATGGAAGAAGTACTCAATCAATACGTAAAGTAGTAATACTGCAGAGTGGAATACTGTTACATTAAAGGTAAAGTAAACAAGTATTAACATCCAAATTAAAGTGGGCTTTCAAATGTAAAAGTTCTCACTATGCAGAATATGATATAGTATATTAATGGATTATAACCATTGAAGCATTACTGTTCATCACTTTAATGTTGCTGCTGGTTTGGTGGAGCTTATTGTCACTACTTTATATAGCGACAGGAAGTTTAATTAATAATATTATATCGTGTACTTTGGACATTAAGGTGCCAGACTGCATCCAAAAGCAAAAGAAGAGAGCGTATTTATTGTAAATAGAAAAACAACCCTGTGGACCCACCTACTGAAACCGCAGAGCCTACATCTTTATATAAAGGCACAGGAGCGAAAACTAAGCTTTTTTTCCTCTTCACTTTTCTGTCCTGATGTGACTCTTGAGAGCTCCAGAGGTGGCAGGTGTGGTGAACTGTCACATGTTGGCCCCTAAACCCCTTCACAAGACCACATTTTGAACCAGTTAGTCCACGATGGAGTTTCTCCGTGTGACATGCAGGCGCACATCTGTGTTTACTTGTATTTACTGCGTTGTCAGTGATGGCGTGACTTCTCCTCAAAGCTGTGTGAGCCTGTATCGATCATCTCTCCAGCACCAGCGTGCAGGCAGCTGCTATTGAATAGATCACCTTCTGCCCCAAAGGTATGACTAGACTCCAGGCCAGGGAAAGATGATACCTCACTCGGGACCAACCCCCCTCCCCCCACACAAACTCCTGCCTCTAGCTAAACCGTCTATCAGCGGTGTGGCCTGGTCAGGGAACGCGTCATTTCTTTCCAGAAACTAAAAAGCTGCACCGCCGCTCTGGCGAGTTCTCGCTGAGCTCTCACGAGGATCACAGCTTGTTTTTCCATCTGGTTTTCAATTCCTCTGGTCTCAGCCACTCAAAGTTTTTTAATCGAAAGCAGAGGAGCAATTTGACACCCTCCTCCTCTTCCCTGGTTGCCACCATTTCCGTGTTCTAACAATAATTTGTTCTATCGACCGCATGAATGTCTGAGCTGAACCATCTTAGAGCTGCTACTTGCTACTCGGCACCAAACACAAAGTACAGCAGAGGTTTCAGTTTAGTCTTTAGTCATAAATCAGGCTACAGGAGAACTTAAGATTTTGACCTCATGATTGCATTTGATAAAAAGTCAGAGGCTCACAAAAGGGATTACAACCCATCCCGAGGGGAAGATGAGTATCTGAAACAAAGTTCATGACAATCTGGTTATTAAGATCATGTCACTAACGACTTCATGGTGGAGGGAGTCGGGAGAAATGTTTGTCCAAACGTGTTGTAGCAACCCGTCATGTAGATTCTGTATCCAACTCTCTACCTCCTTCCATTTCATGGATTGTGGAGTTCCATTCATACATTGTCATATTCATGTAATGTGTTTATGTAACTTTGTAAATGCTGTTCATTCTGGTCACATGACATCTATTCTTCTGTCCATCCGGGGAGAGGGATCCTCCTCTGTTGCTCTCCTGAAGGTTTCTTCCCTTTTTTCCCTGTCAAAGGTTATTTTTGGGGAGTTTTTCCTGATCCGATGTGAGGTCAAAGGTCAGGGATGTCGTATGTGTACAGATTGTAAAGCCCTCTGAGGGGAGTTTGTAATTTGTGATATTGGGCTATACAAAATAAACTGAATTGAATTTAATTGAATAACAAGTGAGACCTGTCAATCACCTTGTAGCCCCGCCCGAAAGCATCCCCTGCTTTATGGTCTGTTTGACTCTAAATGACCATAATTTACTAAATGAACATCACGCTGTATTGAAGAAGACTTGAAACTAGAGATTGAGACCAAAAACTAATGTTTACAATGTTTACTGAGGGAATAAATCAAGAGAAGTAGAGTCATTTATATAGACTTCTATACAACCAGAGGAGTCACCCCCTGGTGGCCAGGGGAGAGAATGCAGCTTTAACACATGAAGCATAGACTTCTATACAACCAGAGGAGTCACCCCCTGGTGGCCAGGGGAGAGAATGCAGCTTTAACACATGAAGCATAGACTTCAATACAACCAGAGGAGTCGCCCCCTGGTGGTCAGTAGAGAGAATGCAGCTTTAACACATGAAGCATAGACTTCTATACAACCAGAGGAGTCGCCCCCTGGTGGTCAGGGGAGAGAATGCAGCTTTAACACATGAAGCATAGACTTCTATACAACCAGAGGAGTCGCCCCCTGGTGGTCAGGGGAGAGAATGCAGCTTTAACACATGAAGCATAGACTTCTATACAACCAGAGGAGTCGCCCCCTGGTGGTCAGGGGAGAGAATGCAGGTTTACACTTGTTTTCACTCTTCGGAACCAGAGGTTACCGTTTGGATATATCACTGGATAGGTGAATGTTTTGACCTACTGGTGGCGCGTCACTTGGGGGAACACAACAGCCATAGCGATTCATCCTCTGGGCACCATTGATATCTAAACTAAAGTCCCCATCTCTTCCTCTTCTAGGAACGATGGTATTCACCTCAAAAAGCTGGGTAGCCGCCTGCTCGTCTGACTATTCACTCTTCACCAACACACAGGGTTGCCAGGTCTGTGTGACAAAACCAGCCCTATAGCAGAACTCAAAATATGCCCGTGCCAAACCATATACACTGCTTTTAAAGTCCAACAGCATTGCTATCATTGCCAAATGTATTGTAATATCTACAAAGTAACACCAAATGTTTAGTATGCCAGCATTAAAAGCAGTTTTCCCTAAACAGTTATTTCACCTAGGTCCTAAAATGGCCTTGTGTAATTAGATACAGTATATTATCATCAATAAAATATAGCTCTGTGAACGTGTAGACCAATTCACTGACGGACAAACTAACCTGTTGCTTTGCTGATCTGGAGTCGGTTTGGTAGGATTTGGGTATAAATAAATTATTTCATTTAAAATATGGATTTTTATTTAAAGATATTCATGTAATTTGCATGCAAAATAGGTCTACCCGAACCAGCGGACAAAAAATTCACCCCGCGGCAACACTTGAAAAGTAGCCCGACCGCGGGAAAACCGCGGTCCTGCCAACACACCGCCTCCTCTTCTTCTACGCTGCTGCCCCCCAGCACTGTTTGCCACGACAGCTCCCCCTACTGGCCTGATCTGTCATTAACACTCATCTGCAGCTCTCCCCATTGTGACTATTGTGACAGAACAGACACTTCGCCACTCCCACACCGCATTCACAGATCCATAAACAGAAACCACCTCTCTTACATCCGTCCCAGTGATGTCCACATCGGCTCCCAGTGCAAGTTCATCATCTGCAAACCCGCCCCCCCAAACCCAACCCAACCTTCCTCTGATGGCCCAGAGGAAGAATTGCAGCTGTTTACCACCAACGCATAAAAAACAGCCTGATTACAATCCAAACCCCATCCTCATTTGAACACCTGACATTCAAACTCTCTGGTCCTAAACCCCTTATCTCTATTATGTACCGCCCCCCCAAACCCAACCCTACCTTCCTCTCTGAATTCCTGACCCAGCTCTGCTCCCTCTCACCTTCCATCCTGCTGCTCGGTGACCACAACATCCACTCCTCTGATTGGAAAACAGCCACCGAGTTTCTGGACATGCACATCAAGTTCCCCACCCACAACCACGGCCACACCCTGGACCTGGTCTGCTCCACAGGACTCCGCATCAATCACCTCTCTGGCTCTGACCATCTCCGACCACCTAGCCATCATCATGGACATGACATCCCAGACCCCAAACAGACGCGCACCATGACCCTGCTAAGTCCACCTGCCCCTCATCCCCGTCAGCCTGTCTCGCTGCAGAAGCCTCCACCCTCCAGTCCTCGTTTAGCCCCTCCCCCACAGACCTGGTCTACCTCTCCAATAACACGCTGTCCTCCTCCTGCCTTGATCAGCTTGCCCTCTCACAACCAGAACCGTCTTTCACCCACACTCAAAACCAGACTCACAGTACACACCAATACAAGCTGGCTCTCAACACGCTCCACCTACTACTCATGCATCATCCACTCTGGCTCCACCAACCCCAAAGGTCCTCTTCTCCACAATAAATAAACTCTCTCCCCATCACCTCAGACATTCTCCGTCACTCGCCACTTTGAAAACATTATTTAAAACTCATTTATTTAAATCTGCTTTTAAGCTGTGATGCTAGTTAAGTTAAGTTATTTTGTTTCTTACTGTTACGCAATCTCTCTTGTGTACATTGTTATTCCGTCTATTGTTTGTTTTTACAATGTAAAGTGCCTTGAGTACCTTTTAAATATATAATACAAATAAAATGTATTCTTCTTCTTCTTAAAGCAAACAGTTGTTGAGCCATTTCACAAGAAACCCAAAGTCATCCTCGTGGTGGCACTATAGGAGATGGTGATGAGATATTTCAGTTTGATTGGCGTCTCTAGATTCATGCTGCTACGCAGAAAAATTCAAAATTCCCCAATATTCTTTTGACTAATAGTTTGCCGCTCTCCTGTTCCCACATCAAAGCCAACGTTTTCTCTCATTTCATTCAATCCGTTCATCGTTTCCAACCGATCGTGGCCCCTCGTTCCCTCAAACAAAAGCCCGTTTTCTTTTCCTATTCGAATGAGATGAGTCATCGTCCGAGGGAAAACACGTCCGTTTGTTAGGGTGTGTTTGACCTCTTCAGGGAGGGGAGAAGGGATGGAGAGATGGAGAGGAAGTGGGGCCCGATGGGTTCTCCCCCGCGGATTAATTATAATTTGGCCTAATTGAGCTGTCAGCCGACAAGTTAAAAACAAAACCGGGGACCCCCCCCCCCCCCCGCACTACTACTCTCGCTTTCCCCCCTCTGACTTCTTGTCTGATCCCATCACCCTCCCCTATAGGGGCCAGATATAATATAATAGCCCAACTCTTCAGTGCAGGCATCTTTATCGGCATGACACATTTGCATACTTGTTGTGGAAGCATGTATACGTCAAGGGGACAAGACAACAATGCCCCCTCTGATACTGCAGGCCGTCTCCAAACTTCTGTTTGGTTTATCTAAGGCACGTACCGGCCCAAATAAGGGGGCCTATAGGGGGTCGGTGCCAGAGCCGTACTACTGTCCCCATGGAGACACAATAACCTGGGCTTTAACTTTAACCGCATTGGACACCCAGGAGCCATAATGTGGCACATATCTTGTTTATTTGTATTTGAATGCATATTTTAACTTAACTTGTGACCTGATTGAGTGTGACTACTCTGGTGAGGGGTCAGTATGCTCCAAACAAAGTGCTCGTCGGATCGCCCAACAGTATCTGAAACCCCCGCACCAGGCCCGTAGAGATCACCCCCACAGGGCCTCGCAGGGACAGGGGGCCTCGCGTGGCAATTTTTTAATTTTTAAATGTATTTATTTATTTATTTTTTAATCCAACACTAGCCAGCGCACTCGGCCGTATTGCGGCTACGTGTCGGCTGACTCGGCTGTGTTCCGGCTCGATGCGGCCAAATGTGAGCCACCTTTGGCACATTTCACCGTTGCCATGTCTGGCCCAGGTGTAGCTGTTACGGACATGGGCAGATTCTGTCTGAGACATGGCAACCGGTTTATCGGCTGCCGAATCTGGGCCGAATAATGTAATAAATAAATAATATTACATTACGTAATAACAATAAGATATCCCTCAAAGTTGTCTCTCATATAAAGCTACACAATAAAAAAAAGTATTTTAAACTGGCTTTATAAGTTTTAAATAATAGTTGTAAAGGCAATCGTAACAGGCATCCACTAGGGCCTCCTGCTACGCGGACTGGTGTTATTGTTGGGCCGCGGTGTATTCTGGGAAATTACAAGTCTTTCTTTATGGGGGGGGGGGCCCTCTCAGGGTTATTCTGCAGGGGAGTCTCATGTGTTTCCGTTACGGCATTGCCCCGCACCTATGCGACATTGGGATCTGGCCTCTGCATTTGACAATTTCTCTCTTTTATAGTTCCCGTCACTTCAAAAGACGTACAAATCTGTTCATTTCAAGCTCCCCCAGGCATTATGGAGTATGTGTCAACAAATGCAGACAATCAGATCATCTCCAACTAAAACGCTCTGCATGTGGGCATACGACTGGATAAATGAGACTTGGATTATGTTAGAGTTTATAAACGGATGTTTTATTAAGTTTTAATGTGGTTTCTTTCTACTTTTTCGGATTCCAGTTCACCGTGGAAGCATGAGAGAAAAGGTTTCCGAGTGTGGTGAGTAATTGATATACAAATGATCATTTTGTTGTTGAAGAATTCCTTTAAGAGTTTTCTACCACACAGTATTTAGCAGATCCATAGAGATATGGCGGCATTACATTGGGTATGACACAGAAGACAGAACAGAACTGTGTGATAATATTTCTACAGCAGCAAGCAGCAATGAGAAGGTGAGTATTACAAATCATCTGCATACTTTTCGTTTTTTTTACAGACGAATTACAACGACACGTGCAGAGGAAACAGTTTACAGCAATCAGAGAACGAGCAGCTGAATTTACAGTTTTAGCTGAAACAATGGACATAAAGTCGGGCATGGATGGGTTTCCACTGAAACTAATGAACCGAAGACACTAAGTGTGTGTTTCAGGGGAGTTGAGCCAGAGTGGGAGCAGAAGACCTGTAGACGGTTGGGCTGGAGAGAGACTAAAGGTTCCCCTCCAGGAGGACAGTTTTTAAGTCTGCAGGGCAGCTGACGGTGAAGACGGAGTGGGATGTGCTTCGTCTTTCCACGAGGGTGGCAACGGCCTCGCCCAGGTCCAGGTGGCTCAGGTAGCCAGGAGCCATGCGCTCCGAGGTGGCCACACCGGTGTTGATCTTCACCTGCCGGGGCCGATCAATACAGCAAGGCAGGGATGAGTAGATGTGGGGGGGGGGGGACACACACAATGCCAATGAAAACACAATGATTCTTACATAGTTATGAATATCCTACAAAGTAATCCTTAATTGCAATTTATATGACCAGTGTGAGAAGAATGGTTTGGCACTGAACTGAAGTAGGAGCCTGGAAATAGTGCTCCCATCTCTCTCTAAATATATATAAAAAATATTTTAAAAAATAAGATATATATAAATAAAAAATTAAAAAGTCAAACAAGTGATTTATGGAGCAGATATGTATACTGTAGAATAGGGGAGTTTTATTTTTTTAATAATAAAACCGGTCAAAGTGCTGTATAAATACTGTTCAAGCATTAAAACGCCCCTTTGATCCACTTTAACACCAATAGAGACCGGAAGTCAGGTAAAACCCTTTCACTGGTGCTTTGTAACCACGAAGTCTCACCTGGTTGAGTTTGCAAGGCACCTCGGGGTACTCCTCACGCAGCACCTGGCAGAAGGCCAAGGTGCTGGCAGCGCCGACGGTCAGGAAGCCGGTACCGGGCATCAGTAACTTCTCCCCTGCTCCTCCTGTGGAACGGAGCAGAGGGTGGATATACATACCTATATACATATGTATGTCCATATATATACACTTCTATACATATGTATGTCCATATATATATATACATATATATATATGGACATACCTATATACATATGTATGTCCATATATATATATATATATATATATATATATATATATATATATATATATATATATATATATATATATATATATATATATATATATATATATATATATATATATATATATATATATATATATATATATATATATATATATATATATATATATGTATGTCCATATATATACACTTCTATACATACCTATATACATATGTATGTCCATATATATATACATATATATATATATGGACATACCTATATACATATGTATGTCCATATATATATACATATATATATGTATGTCCATATATATACACTTCTATACATACCTATATACATATGTATGTCCATATATATACACTTCTATACATATATATATATACATATGTATGTCCATATACACTTCTATACATACCTATATACATATGTATGTCCATATATACATTTCTATACATACCTATATACATATGTATGTCCATATATACACTTCTATACATATGTATATATATGTATAGAAGTGTATATATATGGACATACATATGTATATATATGTCCATATATATACACTTCTATACATATATATACATATGTATGTCCATATATATACACTTCTATACATACCTATATATACATATGTATGTCCATATATATACACTTCTATACATATGTATGTCCATATATATACACTTCTATACATATATATATATACATATGTATGTCCATATACACTTCTATACATACCTATATATACATATGTATGTCCATATATATACACTTCTATACATACCTATATATACATATGTATGTCCATATATATACACTTCTATACATATATATACATATGTATGTCCATATATATACACTTCTATACATATATATATATGTATGTCCATATATACACACTTCTATACATACCTATATATACATATGTATGTCCATATATATACACTTCTATACATACCTATATATACATATGTATGTCCATATATATACACATATATATACACACTTCTATACATACCTATATACATATGTATGTCCATATATATACACTTCTATACATACCTATATACATATGTATTTCCATATATATACACTTCTATACATACCTATATATACATATGTATGTCCATATATATACACATATATATACACACTTCTATACATACCTATATACATATGTATGTCCATATATATACACTTCTATACATACATATGTATGTCCATATATATACACTTCTATACATATATATACATATGTATGTCCATATATACACACTTCTATACATACCTATATATACATATGTATGTCCATATATATACACTTCTATACATACCTATATATACATATGTATGTCCATATATATACACTTCTATACATATATATACATATGTATGTCCATATATATACACTTCTATACATACATATATATGTATTTCCATATATATACACTTCAATACATACCTATATACATATGTATGTCCATATATATACACTTCTATACATATGTATGTCCATATATATACACTTCTATACATATGTATGTCCATATATATACACTTCAATACATACCTATATACATATGTATGTCCATATATATACACTTCTATACATATATATATATACATATGTATGTCCATATACACTTCTATACATACCTATATATACATATGTATGTCCATATATATACACTTCTATACATACCTATATATACATATGTATGTCCATATATATACACTTCTATACATATATATACATATGTATATCCATATATATACACTTCTATACATATATATATATATGTATGTCCATATATACACACTTCTATACATACCTATATATACATATGTATGTCCATATATATACACTTCTATACATACCTATATATACATATGTATGTCCATATATATACACATATATATACACTTCTATACATATGTATGTCCATATATATACACTTCTATACATACCTATATACATATGTATTTCCATATATATACACTTCAATACATACCTATATACATATGTATGTCCATATATATACACTTCTATACATATATATACATATGTATGTCCATATATACACACTTCTATACATACCTATATATACATATGTATGTCCATATATATACACTTCTATACATACCTATATATACATATGTATGTCCATATATATACACATATATATACACTTCTATACATATATATACATATGTATGTCCATATATATACACTTCTATACATACATATATACATATGTATTTCCATATATATACACTTCAATACATACCTATATACATATGTATGTCCATATATATACACTTCTATACATATATATGTCCATATATATACACTTCTATATATATATATATACATATGTATGTCCATATATATACACTTCTATACATACCTATATACATATGTATGTCCATATATATACACTTCTATACATATATATGTCCATATATATACACTTCTATATATATATACATATGTATGTCCATATATATACACTTCTAAACATACCTATATACATATGTATGTCCATATATATACAGTTCTATACATATATATATATATACATATGTATGTCCATATATATACAGTTCTATACATATATATATACATATGTATGTCCATATATATATACACTTCTATACATATATATATACATATGTATTTCCATATATAAACACTTCTATACATACCTATATACATATCTATGTCCATATATATACACTTCTATACATATATATGTCCATATATATACACACTTCTATACATATATATATATATACATATGTATGTCCATATATATACACTTCTATACATATATATATACATATGTATGTCCATATATATACACTTCTAAACATACCTATATACATATGTATGTCCATATATATACACTTCTAAACATACCTATATACATATGTATGTCCATATATATACACTTCTATACATATATATACATATGTATGTCCATGTGTATATATATATATACACTTCTATACATATATATATACATATGTATGTCCATATATATATATATACACTTATATACATATATATACATATGTATGTCCATATATATACACTTTTATACATATGTATGTCCATATATATACACTTCTATACATATATATATATATATATATACACATATGTATGTCCATATATATACACTTCTAAACATACCTATATACATATGTATGTCCATATATATACACTTCTATACATATATATACATATGTATGTCCATATATATACACTTCTATACATACCTATATATACATATGTATATCCATATATATACACTTCTAAACATACCTATATACATATGTATGTCCATGTATATACACTTCTATACATATATATACATATGTATGTCCATGTATATATATACACTTCTATACATATATATATACATATGTATGTCCATATATATATATATACACACTTCTATACATATATATATACATATGTATGTCCATATATATACACTTCTATACATATGTATGTCCATATATATACACTTCTATACATATGTATGTCCATATATATACACTTCTATACATATATACATATGTATGTCCATATATATACACTTCTATACATATATACATATGTATGTCCATATATATACACTTCTATACATATGTATGTCCATATATATATACACTTCTATACATATATATATATATATACATATGTATGTCCATATATATACACTTCTATACATACCTATATACATATGTATGTCCATATATATACACTTCTATACATATATATACATATGTATGTCCATATATATATACACTTCTATACATATATATATATGTATGTCCATATATACACACTTCTATACATACCTATATATACATATGTATGTCCATATATATATACACTTCTATACATACCTATATATACATATGTATGTCCATATATATATACACTTCTATACATATATATATATACACATATGTATGTCCATATATATATATACACTTCTATACATATATATATACACATATGTATGTCCATATATATATATACACTTCTATACATATATATATACACATATGTATGTCCATATATATATATATACACTTCTATACATATATATATATATACACACACTTCTATACATATGTATATATATATACATATGTATGTCCATGTATATATACTTCTATACATATATACTGTATATATATATATATATATATATATATATATATACATATGTATGTCCATATACATATATATATATACATATGTATGTCCATATAAGGATATATATATGATTTTTAAAATTATACTCCTGCATCCAGCCTCTGGCTTGGCCTCCTTCCCAATGGCCCTCCCTCTATTCCCTGTGCCTCCTGCCTCAAGCGCCTGGCCTCATTGGCTCTTTCACGATGCCTCCTGCTTTGGCCCTGGTCACATGACATTTATTCATCTGTCCATCCGGGGAGAGGGATCCTCCTCTGTTGCTCTCCTGAAGGTTTCTTCACTTTTTATCCCCTGAAAGGTTATTTTGGGGGAGTTTTTCCTGATCCGATGTGAGGTCAAAGGTCAGGGATGTCGTATGTGTACAGATTGTAAAGCCCTCTGAGGCAAATTTGTGATTTTGGGCTATACAAAATAAACTGAATTGAATAAATCAAAGCTGCACTAATCAGTTCTTTAAAATAAAAATGGATCCCATGACTAGCGCCCTTCTGGGCCGTTTACGCTCATTGATCGTTACTTTCCACCAGGGGCCTATTTTAGGGGGGGCTTTAACGAGTGTTACCTGTTTACATTCAGGTTTACCTGTAAGTCCAGGTAGTTACAGAATGTGTCTGTAGTTGTTAACGAGTGTTACCTGCTTACATTCAGGTTTACCTGTAAGTCCAGGTAGTTACAGAATGTGTCTCCATTCTTTGCATTAATATATATTATTATCATATTTTTTTCCATTGAATGGTATATTTGACACTGAACTAGTTCATCTTTATCTCAGTGATAGTGTCCAAATGAGCATAAAATCTCACTATGACCCTGAAATTCTGTCTCTTTATCATATACTGAATGAAGCAAAACTACAGAGCAACATCACACTCTGATTGAACCAATCTATGAACTGTCAGAAACGATGGATATCAGGGGCCCCAAGAAAAATGTGCGCGCACACATTCACCAGGGTGACACTCCCCTTGGGGCTTAGCCCCCCCTTTCTTGGAGCCCTACAAACGCCCCTGGTGACACCCTCAACTTCCCTCCTCTGGTTCACTCTCACGGCTCCATCAGCAGCTGCTCTGTGAAGAGGCTCTGATTACCTCACTGTACACTGGCTGTGGATCACTCACTCACACTGCATGAGCTTTTGTTTGTGGCTTCTGTGTGTGGAAAACTAAAGCAATTCAGTTCAGTCCTGCACCACATGACGCACATGGGAGAGTCTGTGCTGTTGAAGTCACCTGTTATGAAGGAGTAGGTACAGTTGGAGTCGTCCCTCACCAACGGGAAGAATGCCTTCCAGGAGACAAATGTGCTGAAAAGTAAGGTCTCGATTACCTGATAAGAGATGAAATATGACAGACAAGAATCAGAATTTCATTCTTGTAATAGGAGAAAAAAGCAACACCATGATGTAACAGGAGGACCTGGACATACTGACCACAACTATGAAGATTAATCGTACAACTACCATTACTGCCACCTGTGTAACTATTAAAAGCAATACAAGATGTGTGTGTGCTCACCCAGTCTAGGTCCTTGAGGGACTGAGTGTGTGGAGGGCCTCCCTGCCACCAGCTGAAGCCCAGAGAGGAGACGATGTCTGTCACCTTGCCCACCGCCTTCAGCAGGGCCTGCTTCGCCTGCTCTGCTCCCTCCTCTGACCCTGGAACAGGACGAGAAGACTTCAGGAGAGGAAAGGCTTCCAGTTCACCACTGTATGGCCCTACCGAGCACAGGCCCAGGCACCAACGTGACATCTCTTTGGGTTTATGCAACACAGTTAAGAGTAACTAGAGAGCTGCGCTCACTAAATGCGGGGCTACTCGTGGTTCCTAGAGCCAGAGCAAGAGCCTTCAGTTATCAAGCTCCTCTTTTATGGAACCAGCTTCCACTTTCAGTCCGGGAGGCAGACACAGTCACCTCATTCAAGAATAGACTTAAGACTTTCCTCTTTAATAGTGCTTATAGTTAGGGCTGAATCAGGTTTGCCCTGGTCCAGCCCCTTGATATGCTGCTATAGGCTTATAGGCTGCTGGGGGATGTTTTAGGATACACTGAGCACCTATCTCATCTTCTCTCTCTCCTTATGGATGAATTCACATCTCTCCATTGCACCTTACTAACTCCTGGCTGTGTCTGAAGCTGGTCCTGGGTCTTTGCCCCTGCTTCCTGCATCCAGTCCCTGGATTAGACCTGGCCTCCTTCTCTGTGCCTCCTGCCTCAAGGGCCTGGCCTTCCTCTTTCTGTTTCATGGATTGTGGAGGTCTGGATCGTGGTCCATGCCTACTACTAATTATGAATAATTTCGGTCATATTCATGTAATGTTTATGTAACTCTAACTCTGTTCATCTGTACACATGACATATATTGCTTCTGTCCATCCGGGGAGAGGGATCCTCCTCTGTTGCTCTCCTGAAGGTTTCTTCCCTTTTTGCCCTGTGAAAGGTTATTTTTGGGGAGTTTTTCCTGATCCGATGTGAGGTCAAAGGTCAGGGATGTCGTATGTGTACAGATTGTAAAGCCCTCTGAGGCAAATCTGAATTTTGTGATTTTGGGCTATACAAAATAAACTGAATTGAATTGAACTTAAACATCCTAATAAGATCTCTTGCAACCACCTTTGGGTCCCGACCCAGTGTTTGGGAATGACGAGACAAATTGCCAAGTTTAGCTGAAACAAAAGCTTCTGAGACATTGAATCCTACTGACTTTTTACAATTTTGGCTCAGAATGAAATATTTGAAATATAGAAAACACTATTGGTTGGATTGACATGACATTTGATATAGGCATTCATGTTCCCCCTCGGGATGAATTCTAAAAATGTACTTTAAAAAAATCAACCTGTGTGCTTTGGCTTATACCTGCAAAACTTATAACTTTCCCCATCAGCCTCAGCTGCAATTTGTGTTTACTGCAATTAGCATATGTTAGCATGCTATCACACTCAACCAAGACTGTGAATGTGGCCAACATCATACTCGCTAAACACAAGCAAAATTCTCATCGTAGGAATGTTATCGTGCTTAAAAAGTACAGCTTCACAGACGTAAGACTGGTTGTTATAACACTAGGTTCTAATGCATAGTACAAAAGTAAAATCATCTTTATTTATTTGTACAAGTGGATCCATAAAATCTGAATTGGTGTAATGATATGTTAGTATAACGTTACATTGCAACACACACTTTGCAATGGTAAAGCCGCTCAGTGACACTGGAAGTATCATCCAATGGTATTAGAGGGGCTTCCAATAGATGCTGAGAGCAAACGATCCACCCACAAAGGAGATGGGAGACAAAGAAACGTAAGAATGGAAGGATGCGTAACCCGACTTACCCACATTCCCCACTATCGTGGTGAGGTGGTCCTTTGTGCTGGGAGAGACGAATGATCGGAGCCTCTCCAGCCGGTCGCTGTCCCTGGAGATCACTGCGACTTTGAACCCTTTCACACATCAGACACACACATTACACACTGTTCATATGTTGTGCAGACAGACACAAACCAGCACCTTTAGCACACATGATCCCTGTCACATGAATATGAACATTCACCAACAGTCTGAATCTGTCTATCAAGGCCATCAGAGGGATGAATGTGACAGATGGACATGCAATGTGAATCCAAAGTCCAGGGCACTCTCATCACAGCATGCAGCGCTGTCTCCTCCACTGCCTCATGCCTCTGCATGCAGCTTTGGGACTGAAGCAGCTTTGGGACTGAAACAGCCTCTGAACAGGGATGAAGAGCCCAAATAACGCTCTTAATTGTCTTAAAATTATAAATATTGTTGATCAAACCATTGGCAGAAACATCCAACATATGACGGAAACCAAAACGCACGTGTCATAATATCACAACACATAGTTAAAACACATATATTTAAGTTGTTTTTTTTCAGGGTTAGCGTTTGACATACTGCGCGCGCATGCGAATGTACATCACAGCATATATCTCAGATATTTGCTGTGATGTAATCCTTTTGCGGAGACTTCACGCACGCGGACGCGCCATCAAGGTCAGTTTACTAGTCAGCCATTTAACAATTCAATTTAAAGACTTAAAGTATTAAAATGACTCCCCCCAAAAAGTCTCCTCTTCACTTTATCATGATTGAATTACCCCCTGCGTAATATCCGCGAGACGGTCCCCGGTGCGTAAAACCAGGGTGGACAGACTCCATATTAATGTGGATGCCAGATTTGACATAGAAAATGTGATGTCTTCATATTTCCTCAAAGAATGGATTGAGAATATTCCCGGTCTCCGAGCAGCAGAGAAAGCTGTCATTGGCGTCTCCAGGGAGCCTCCTGGTCCGCTTACCTTTGTCCAGCAGTGCTTTAACTATCCCGGAGCCCACCGTGCCCGCTCCTCCGAGAGCTAACGCTACCCTGTCCGAGTTTGACATGCTGGCTGCCGCTGTACAGGCGGAGGATGGAAGAACACTGTGTGTGTGCGTGTGTGTGCGCTGAAAGGGAAGCTGCAGACTTGTGCAGAGCACCTCGGCGACCCGGGGTGCTTTAAAGTAAACTCAGGGGCCAGTCACGCCCTTGGTGTCACTGAGGCCACGCCTGCAGCTCACCGCTGGCTTCATCCCGGGACAGTGTGCGTGTGCGTTTACCATTTTATTAAAAGTGTCGATAATGACAAGGCAGTCGGTTCACGTAAAGGCCAGCAGGGCGCTTAGAAGAAGAAACACTGCCATCTAGTGGAAAATGCGCTGTACCACAGTGTAAAGATATAAGCTCCACACATTGGTGTACGTGATTTGTATCCATTCATTTCGCAACGACATTTCTAATTGCCGTCAATTAGTTTTCAATGTAGTTTTGATCCAGCGTTTTGAGGTGAAACTCTTCTTTTCACCGCTAAACTCCTTCGCCGGCGCGCCCCGGTGACCATACCATACGCACCAGTGTGAAACTGGGGCAATCCGTGCCACGTGACAATGTTTACTTCATAGTCGACTATCCAGCAGCTATCAGCTGCAGGGCTGGAGCTCCCATATCGCTGATAAACATCCGAATAAGTGCCAGACACAGGTGAGAGTGTGTGTCTCTAACGTTTGTGTTTCAATCTAAATGTATACTTTGATCAAACTTTCACGTAGCTGCGCGGTAACGTTAGCTTAGCCACGATACGAGTCATGGTCTCTTGGATCGAGATCTCGGCCGTAATTCTAGTGAATACATGTTGCCATGGGAATCGACTAAATGTCCCCCCGGACAGAACCCGAGCCACAGCGGCACCCAGACCAACGGCAGTCGCCTTGTAATTCGTCGTACGTGTAAAACCACAGGAAACACGTCCGTGTGACATTTGGCACGACTTCCTGGGTCTTTCCCCTCAAATGGAACGGCCGGTTTGCGGCGGAAAGTCGACTTTTCGTCGGTTGGTTGGTTGAATGTGAGCGTGTAGTTTTTAATAGTCTCAGGTGAACTGTTGTGCATATTTCTCGCCACTTAACAAAGACGAAAACGCAACATAACTAGCTAGCTAGTCGGTGAGTACACCAGTGAAGCTAATGCTAACGTCAAACTGGGACGCGGCGACTATTGATGTCGTTTATGACGTAGTCAGAGTTAACGTTACATGTTGTAAACACGGCATATGAGCGTGTTTATATGTGCAACTAATTACAGATAAGCTAACGTCTCTTCTACATGTCATTAAGCCAAGTAGTTTAACGTTATCATTTACAATTGCAGCCTCTTTTTTGTATTTCTTGCCAAGTGTATTTTTATATTTTCATATTTATATATTCATTTTTATATAAATATATATATATATATATATATATATATATATATATATTAATTAAAGAGCTGACAAAACAATCAGAAACCCAAAGGATGACTACATTTATAAGGAAAAGGATGAAGGAGTGTTACATTTAGAATTGATTGACCAAACTTTCCTGAACTCCATTTAGAATAAACCTGAGTCATCCGTGTTGGGTAAATATGAATTATGTAGAAACTGTTGCCATGGTTTCATTACTCATTTCAGTGTCCTATGTGTCTCCCACTAAGCTGAATGAAAGAGATGAGCGCCTCGAGGCAGAGAGCCAGAGATCTAGTGACGGCCTATGGCCACAGTTTGGAGCAGCAAATCGTGGGACGAGGCTCCAACCTGGCTTGCAGAGATGAGGAGCTGTGGACGGAGGTGGAGGTCCTGCTGAAGGACGGAGATGCTCTGGAGACGCACTGCCTGGGACTGGATCCACTGAGGGTGATGGAGGAGTCTCTCGCGGCGGCAGCATTGACAACAGCAGCCGGTGCTGGGCGAGTCAGAACCAGAGGAGGGCTGCAAGGCCTGGCTAAAGCGTTCGAGGTCCTGGAGCAAGCGGCCCTGAACCTGTACCTCGGTCCCTGGAGGGACGAGTACAAAGTAGTCAAGGTCGGCTGAGTCATGTGTCGAATTTCTGATTTTAATTTGTGTCAATAGCTTTACTTTTTTCTCAAAGTATCGCCATGAATATCACATATTTAAAAGTGCAATTTTCTTCCCAACCCGACAAGAATAAAATCCTGGTTTCTTATTTTATGATACCAGGACAGACTAGGCCAAAATCCTAAAATACCAGTTTTTTTTTAATTTTCTTTCTCCTCGTCTTTTGTGTCCCAGATGTACTCCGGCATGTTCACCCACTTTATCAAGCCGGTGCTGTCGATGCCACAGATTGAGAAACTGTTTGGCCTGCTGGGATACCAGCCCAGCTCGTCTCGGCACGAGCAGCTCCGTCTCCAGTCGCCCGGAGTCGGGTCGGCTTCTCTGGATGACCTCCTCTGCTTGTCGTGTGCCTTCTTCATGGCCCGCTGCGAGTGTGACCTCCTCCGGGCGGCTCTCGGGAAGCACGCTGGCGAGGCCCAGTGGGAGCTGACTGTGGTGAGGGAGAGGCAGAGAGGAACTGGCTTACAGGTATGTCTGACCGCTATTTGGCAAATCAATTGTTCACGGGTTCACGCGCACATGAATCCCTTTTTTTGTGGAAACTTTTGCAGCCCCACTATTCAATTCTCTGTTGCTCTCCTGAAGGTTTCTTCCCCTGTGAAAGGTTATTTTTGGGGAGATTCTTCTGATCTGATGTGAGGTCCTGGGACAGGGATGTTGTATGTGTACACATTGTAAAGCCCTCCTGAGGGGAGTTTGTAATTTGTGATATTGGGCTATACAAAGTAAACTGAATGGAATTGAATCCAGCTGGTTGGTCAGCCATTACTAACGTGCGTGCGTTTAATTTCAATACATCGTCCATTCATCTCAACAGGTCGCCATGGACAACACCAAGAAGACCCTGGGTGCCAGCCAGCCACTGATGGAGCCGTATGACGCAGAAGCGGAGGTGGATCTGTACACTGACGAGCACATCAATGGGGGACAGAGGGAGGCGGCTCTCCATGACGATGAGAGTCCCCACTCTTTGAGCTGGGCGGATCACAGCAGTGCGTCGCCCCCCGCAGCCAAAGCACACAGGAACGGAGGGACGTCCCTGTCCTCCTCCTCCTCCCCGTCCATCAGAGAGCACGCCTGCGTCTCTAAACTTGACTGCCAGCTTACCACGACGCCGGCACCACCGGACGCGGGCGCTCGGCCGGGCAGACGCCCCCGCGGAGAATCGAGGTTCTACACGGCGGACTCTCAGTCGCGCAGCCTGCAGGTAGAAGCCATGGGGCGTTGCAAGAGCGAGGTCGAAGCCAACCACCTTTGCGAATGTCACCAGATTGCTCTCCTTTGCCTGAGACGCTGCGTTGACTGCAACGTCACGCACGACTTGGCCTGTGCCTCGATTCAGCGCTGCCACGCGGCGAACCACCGCATAGAGCTCCCCCACAGTCCGACCGAAGAGGCGAGAGAATTCAGGGCGCTGTCTCCGCAGGGCGGAAGCCTCAGGCTGAGCGATACGAGCGTGTCGCCAACGCTCTCCACCGGCAGCGCGGGGATGTCCTCCTTCGCCCTGTGCGACGACCCAAAATCGATGATGCTGATGCTGCCCCTCCATCCGATCGCCTACCACGAGTGCTGCGACCTCGCCCAGCTGGATCCCCAAGCCCTGTGCGTCAGTTGCGGCGTCTTCCACGCCGGCACCTGCCGAGACATAGACTTCTGCCAGAGTCACCACGACATCAAGCCGCTGGGAGTGTGCTCCTGCGGGAGGGAGTGCTCCCGAAAGCCCCTGGTCCTGTGCCGATACTGCGGGAACGAGTACTGCAGCGATTGTTGGTACAGGAGCCCCGTCGTGTGTTCCTGCGGCCAAACGTTTGACCAATCGTCTCCTGTGTGATTTGGATTTCGAAAAAATTAAATATAAGCATCGCGCTTAACGAGGCACAACTATCAAAATCACAGTGCCTTAAAATCTGCGTACTGCAAACGGAATCTGTTTATTCTTTTTCTTTTTTTATCAAGCACAATGAATCGAATACTTTAATGTTGCCTTGACACAATACTGAAATGCAGTATTGAGTGTGCTCTGAATGTTCTATTTCATTCCTTCTTTCTGAGACTCTCGTCACTCTCGCCAGTCAGTTATTCAACAAGTGGCCATATTTACCATTATCAGTGTATTGTTGGGGACTTGAAGTCGTGGTTACAGTTCGTGCTCCTCGGTCACTTTAAACGTAATTCAGTGTGAAGCACAAGAACGTGTTTTCATCTGTACGTGTTGCCTGCACGCACACACACACAGACTGGAGTAAAGAAAGGTCAATACGCCAATCGTCTGTGTTTAAATGTGTTTTATAATTCTTTGACGGTGAAGTTACTGTATAAGAATGTACAACTCGGAGAAAACCATTTAATGTATTATTGACACTAATCCAGCTCTTAACATTAAGGGGAGACGACCCAGATGACGAGGGTAAAACATGTAGATATCACCATGAAACTTCCCCAGTTAATTATTTGCATTTAGACAATTTGTTTTGTAAGTCTTCTCAAATTGTATGTTTGAATATGACAACCATTTTTGCCATGTTTTTATAAATAAAAAGTTGTATAACTCCGACTATGAATGATATATGAACAAACCTCTCTGTAGAAACCTTCAGAATATATTTAGGAATGAGAGTAAAGTTTGGTGGCTGTAAGAGCTGCTGAAGTGGAGATTTCTGGATCAGTCTGAGAAAAAAGCTAATTTTTAGAAATCTGCCTGGAAAGAGATGTTTTGTTAAATTACAAACATTTTGAAGACACTGCGGGTGAATGGGGTAAAAAATGATTAACTAGTTTGTTACTAACAAGAAAACAATGTTGTTTACCGCTTTGTCTGAAATGTTTAAATATGCAAATGAGGCATTATCTAATATCATTTTTTGTGAATTTAAGATAAATCTACAAAAGTAGTAAAAAAATTGTAGTAAAACCTAAATACTTTTGGAATGAAATCCATTCCAAAAGTATAAAGTATTTGGCTCTATCTTCCTTTTAGTATTTACTTGCAGTGAAAATGAACCAGACTGGCGATTATTGTTATTAACATGTCGATAATTTCTTTCTTGATCACCAACACGTCCAAGCTTTTCATTGGAGCGATGAAATCTAATCTGATGCCATTTGGCCCAAAGGCAAACTGCCCCCTCACTTTGATTTCATGAGGCATTTAGTGTTTGGGGAAATACCGTGCTGACCAAACGGACATAACGCCATAATAACATTTTAATAACAAACAAAAGTTGGTGACGGACATGTAGATTGGAGATTGAAATGCAGTAACCGTTTCAGAACGTGTCATCCTCCAGTTTATTTACTTGCGTTGGCAATATAATGCAGCAAAGATTTAAAAGTCCCAGAGAGATCTCTGAAAAGAAAAAGGAAGCACCTGTGTTTGTCCCGAGTCGTGCCCACTCATGTCCCAGACGCGTCCCGAGTACATCAGTCCAAACTGGATCGTGTGGATTTGCCCCATTCTCATGCAAAACCAGTGGAGCGACACTACAAGAGTTGACCAACAGGAAGCCATTGAGGTGAAATGGCCCATTGCCCCTGAGTAGGGTCACAGTCATATTCACTCATTGGGATGGGGGCAGACATTTAGGATTCACTCACTCCGTCACGAACATATCGGCCCCTTTATTCATCAGACGGATGGATTTACAGTTGAAGCAGTCCGACTTGTTCCAACCAGAAACCCAAAATGTAGCTGCAAGATTGTTCACATGGAAGATGAAGCAAACGTACAAGCTGTCATCAACGCGGGAGATGGTGTGAAGTTGTCTGTTTTTTCTTATGTAAATGCTTGGGGTCTGACCTGAGGGTCCCTCTATTCATTGTGTTCTGGCCAGCTGATGTTGATGAAGGTCTTGCTGTCCATGCGGTCGACATAGAGGACCCCGTCCAGGTGGTCCATCTCATGCTGGAGGATCCGAGCTGGCCAGCCACTGGCCCGCCACGTGACAGCTTCCCCCTTCTCGTTCAGACCTGCGGGGGTGGGGACACTGATGAAATGAATTCCGTCATGAAACATGTGGCGTTGTCTAATAAATGATAAAATGCGAGGGAACTCCTTTTTTCTAGTTCTGGATAAATCACAGAGACACGTTTGTATTCCATGCGTTTAGTGTTTTGATAGCCTGAACAGGTTAAAGCCCAGAAAGATTAAGATAGAATCTCCATATTGATCAAACTATTTAAACTTGGATTTACTAAACAGAGACTAGATTTTTAATTGTGTAGTATTGTGCAATTGTGATTTTAAACCTAGCTTTGCTCAACTCAGATACAAACTAATCTCAGATTAGAATGAATGAATGTAAACATGCATACCAGACACTTCCACCGACAGGTAGCGTGGAACTGCGGCAGAGAAGCCTGAGATGCTCTCGCAGGCCTCCTGGAAGAGCGCCGTCCGTTTATCGAGGACCCTCAGGTGGGGGTTGACAAAGACCCTCAGCGGCTGGACGGAGAGGCCGAGGACCTCCCTGGATGCGGGCAAGCTCTCCTGCAGCATCTTCTCGGGATATTCCAGGGCCAAGATGCGGAGCGGCACCCCAATCTGAGGCGCGCTGAGTCCCACGCACTCCAGTTTCCTCATCACTTTCACCACAGTGCTGATGACCCGCTGGACCTCAGGGCCGGTTATCAGTGAGGGGTCCACAACATCCGCGTGCAAACGCAGCACCGGGTCCCCCACCTGGCACACGTGGCTGTACGGAGGACTGGGAGGGGATATGATCTTGCGTTTTATGTACTGAAGATAGGGGCGCACCTTGATGCTGCTGGAGTACGAGTGGCTGTGGGGGATGCGTGGGAGGTAAGTGGAGGCCACCGTCGCTGAACTCAAGGCCCCGGCACCGTGCCGAGGGGCTTTGAGCCCCGTTCTGGAGAGCTGGAGCAGAAACACACAGGATTTTGTGTTCATGATGAGGCTGCAGCTGATATGATGTGTCACATGTAAAGACAGGGGGGGTCGCACAGTGCTGAAGGAGAAACCAGACAAAAGAATATTTAGTTCTTGACCATGTCTCCCAAGACCCGACTGACACCAACATTTTGACATTTATTTTCAGGCGTGCTCAAAATGGCCCCAACGCTTGACTACTGTCAATGTCCAAAAGTATGTGGACAGAAAAACAATACGCTTTTAAGGGTTCTGTGAAGACCAGTTCTCCCACAATAAACTTGGGCCTGGGTCAAACCATGAAAGACAGGCCCACACCGGAGGCATGTCAACATGTCATGTAGTGTGCCTCCACCAAGGTGTTGTTTCGTGGAGGTTTGAATGACGTACATGCTGTTGCTATATATTACTATAATTATTAAAGGCAAAGTGCGTGGAGATGTTTTGTAATTTGGCCTATAACACATTTGATATTATTCTGATGTAATGTGCTTTTTCTTTTATAAAACAAAATTACAATTCCATTTGGACCGTCACTACTGCTGACGTTACTACTGTGTGTGTGTTATTAATATTAATATTGTGGTTACATTAGCTCTTCCTCCATTCAACAGACAACTCCCTAACACCGCCGACGGGGTACGCAGGTGCTACGAAACATGAGCACCCTCCCAATAGCTAACTACCGCTAGCCATGAAGCTAAGTTGTTAGCATGTTAGTGGAGTCGTATGGAACACGCCCTGCCTCGAGCTAAGTGTAGGCGGTGCACATTTAAAACAACGTTGTATTGCTCCGTTACCTCACACGAACGTGTACGCGTCCACGCTAACGGAAAAAGGACCACATACTCCGAGTTGAAGGTGAGAGCCGGTAAAGAGGCGTTCAAGGCTCCGTATAACTACTTCCGGGTTACGAGACTTCACAATGAAAGTCTACACGTTTTATGCGCATAGTTATCCTAAGCTCGTTCTTATGTTCAACACTTTATTTTGACGGCCTCTGTCTGACACGGAAGTGAGTCGCAGACAGAAAGGGGACGCTCTGCGCTTTACGTCTGCAACTTGTCGGTACATGTCCAGCTCGGTTGCTGATCGCCGCCCATTCATGAATGAAGTTCAAAAGCCCTCAGCGGGCTGACGGTGCGGCGCCCGTCCACAAACCCACCGGAGCTGAGCATCTGATGGCCGGAACCGAGCTGCGGCCGGACAATACATGTTTACGGAACTTCAAGAAGTTACCGCTGTGGATCATAGAGTACGTCTGGGCTCACAAGACGATGGACATACAGGAAGGTGGGTTTAACTCGTCATTACGGGTTGTTTGTGTATGTCTGCTTTATTAATATGGTCATAGTCCTTTATGCGTCATTCAATAGACTGCAAACTGTCGTCAAATTAGAATATTTCACTTGCACATACATATTTACATGCACATAAACACACACTCATATGTATGTATGAATATGTGTGTGTATGTACACGTGTGTGTGTGTGTGTGTGTGTGTGTGTGTATATATATGTATATATATATATATGTATGTATTTGGGGAGTTTTTTCTGATCCGATGTGAGGTCAAAGGTCAGGGATGTCGTATGTGTACAGATTGTAAAGCCCTCTGAGGCAAATTTGTAATTTGTGATATTGGGCTATACAAAATAAACTGAATTTTATGTATGTATGTATATATATATATATATATATATATATATATATATATATATATATATATATATATGGCCTAACACAGATGTGTGTGAGGAGGATGTGACTTCCTGTTGGTCCTCCCCATAGTTTCATGTTGAAGTGTCTTTGACTGAACCCCCAGTTGCTCCCCGGGCTCTTCACTGCAGCCCACTGCTCCTTAATAACTAAGGATGGGTACAATAGAGAGAAGAATTTCCCCACAGGGATCAATAAAAGTGTACATTTCTTTTTTCTTTTCTTTTCTTTCACAGTGGTGGACCCGTCCAATTGGCCGGAGGGGGACTCCCAGCCCCTGAGCCTCAAAGACTCGTGGAGGCTGCGCGTGGCCTCTGCCGAGGTCTATTCCATCGTGAAGAACAGGGACGTGGAGCGCTTTGAGAGAGTGATGAGCTTTCTGGAAGCCACTTACAGCCTGCTACCCAGACTGGTGGCTCCCATCAAGCACATGAAGATCATGTTTGGCCTGAAGACCATGGTAGGGACATGAGTGGCGGTAGCAGCCATTCATTCAACAAGCGTGTACAATCGCTGCTACTCAAATGTTCCTCACATGTTCCTCAGCAGCTGATTCATGGCTCAGTTCCTTTATATTTATCTAATGTCTCTGCTTCCAGGTCATTATGAGGATGCTCGGGGAGGGCCGAGGAATCGTTGATACAGTGTTAAAAACCAGCCAGTTCTTCCCACGTAGACTCCCTCAATATCAAGGTCAATGTGTAAGTATATGTTCCGCATATTTTTAATACTAGTTGTGTGTAGTTTTAATTCGGGGAACGATTTCCCTTAAAGCTGCGCAAACACTGTTTTATAGTAACAATGCAAAACATTACTACTTGGAAGGTGACAGGGGTTTTCTTTTAGTGACGAACCCACAGAGGAGCGCCCCCTTACTCTGCAGTTAAGTATGGCAGCAGCATGTTTGTATGAAAAGCTTTACTGAAAGTGTTGTGTACTTTATTTTTCTTGCGCAGAGCCAACATGCAATGTTCCTCATGAGGAAGAACCATCTGGACTTCAAGGTTCTGGCACAAGCACTTGCTATGGACAAGAACAAACTGGAAGATTATATTAAGGTTGGTGAACTTCACCACACTTCTAACTTCTAGCAGCAGACGTGACTGCTCGGGTAACGAATGCATTCTAAGGTTTGTAGGCTCTCCATAGGGGATTCAGCATATATGTTGCCTCCACGCGGCTCTCAACATGGCGACGGCTGGGTCGGTGGAACAACAGCTCTTGACCTTCAGCTAAAGATCTTTGCCTTGACAAGCGTGTGAATCAAGGGGTCCCATGCATTTGGTCTCTCGGTACATTGCACTGGTACATCCAGCAGGGCGCACTCAAACACAGCACACTGGGAAAGACACATGCGGTCGTCTACAAAACAAACATTTCATACATTTTCATGTAAACACAAACAAACATTTGAACACCCTTTAACGCACACACACACACACACACACCTTATATATCTCAACAAAATGAATGCCAACAGACACCAGATATTACATTTTTTAAAAGCTATAAATTAAACTACAGCATTTCTTCCTTCTATGTTATCCTCGATGTGCTGCGGGGACATTTCACACTATGTCGTGGTTCCTTATGGTGACCGATGGTCTCTGCCTTGGCAACACACTGGTTTAGACGTCCCCACAGCACACCTTAGTGTGCTGTGGGGACGTCTAAATCTCCCAGAATTATGTGATATTTTAATCGAAAGAGAAATTCCTCTGACGGTTCAAATTGGTTTTAAATATCTCATTACCAATAACCCCTCAAGATGCATTACATTAATAATATCTGGCGGTTCTGATTCAAAATAGATTCCCAGATCCACATTTAATAAAGAATACTTCTGCAAACCATACAATATATAGAGCTGTTGGTGTACTCGGATCAGAATGAGGAGTAGTAAATGCTTTGCTTCAATGTTTCTCTTATTTTCCACATATTTCGTCTCAGAACTTGTCAACCCTTTCATCGTTTTCAGTTTATTAAAGTTAATTCTAACTTTTTTGGGAGCTTGATAATGTCTTATTCATGTACATACTGTAGCTCTTATTGTGTCACTTCTGGTCCGCTTCTCATATACGTGTGTGGTGGTGGTGACATGTTAAGTGCTTGTTGTCTTTCAGAATCAGATGGAGGAGCAGTATGGTGAACACTATGCCCAGAAAGTAGAGGACCGACTGCTGCACTATCTACAGGAGTTGGAGACCGCGCTCCCAGTAGATACCTACATTGACACGGTGTGTGCTCCACTGTATGGCAGCGTGTGCTTTAATCTGTTTGGTGGCCTCTTTATGAAAGCAGCACTTTGGTAGATGGGACCAGGCGGCAACCTGATCGGATTAAAGCCCGACCAATTTTATTTACCTTATATATGCTTCCTTTGGGCAATATTATCAGGAAACACTGCATAAACTTTCATTGCTATGCAGACGATACTCAAGTACCTTAAAACATGCATTCTCTCCAGGAGCAGGGGGCGATTCCTCTGATTGCAAAAAGAAGTCAGATTGTATATAAGTCTATGAGAAAATGACTCTACTGTAGAGCGGAAAGTAATCATTTATTTAGGCACATTGCACAATAGCGCCCACCGGGGGTCACCGCTGGGTACCACAGAACACGGGTAGAACACGTGAAAATTCCAACTCTTGAATTGCCTCTGATATCATGAAGCACATTTTGTAATTGACTGCATTGTGTGTGTACTAGATACTGAAGAAAGAAAGCCCCGTGACTGAGGAGGAGAAGCTGCTGCTGGAAGTAATTGCCTCCGACTCCGCCGACATAGCGACCACTCTGAAGAACCTGCTGCAGTGTGGTGAGAAACGCCTCCCAGCTAAAACGTATTTAGAAAATACAGATAGCAGAGCTAATTATATCCTGATACTCCTATTTCTTTTAAATATTGCCACACTGACGTTTTGGCCACGATGCCCTTCTTCGGCGTGTATTGTGGCAATTTCAAAGTGATTACACCCACGTGGGGGTTACATGATGCAGATATTATATTTGAGTGCTCAAATATGAGACAACAACCACAACAATGTATTTAAAAAAAAACAAGACAACGCAGAATGTATCACCAAACACCAAAACAAAAATCTCCTCATTCATTCCTTTGGGGATGAGGGGATGGAGGAGGTGTGTCCATTACACCTCCCTTTTGGAGAAGGATGTCCTCCCTCACCTCTTCCCTCCCCCTATGGAGTGCAGTTCTCCCACGCTATGGTTGAGAGTGTTAAAGTATCCAGCCACCACTAATTATGGTCACTATTACAATACTTGTGTTCACAGCTGTGAAATCTGAGCTGCAATGTCGAAGATAATATTGGTCTCGAAAAACAAAAAATAAATCTATGTCAATACTTTGTTAAAAATAAGAAAAGTTTAGCAGAAGGATGCGATTGATCTGTGTTCTATTCATAATCATCTTATCCTAAATCATGGGAGGTCTGGTAAGAAGAAGACTGCAGTCTTCAGCCCCAATCTTCTTTTATATATGCAGAGTTTCCTTTTCAACATAGTGCACAATAATATATACTTGTGCTTATGTGTCATCTGTCATTGCAACAGTGGCAACAAAAGATTGTATTTACATTTAGCCAGTCAATTAAAAGATTGAAATGCACTGCCTCTCTGTTCCTTTTTAGATGCTGCTTCCTGTCGTCCGGGCGGCGTTTCTGAGTCATCAGCACATCGAAGGAATGGATTGGAGAGCTCTCCACTCTCAAAGGCTCTCCTCAACTCAATGGAAGCCCAGGCTCCCCTTCAGCTTCAGCCGAAGGCTTTTCGGGGAGGAATGGAGGCTGAGCAAGATGTGCCCAAAGACCGGCTCCTGCTGTTGGAGAATGACAATGTTTCAAAAACAGAGGAGGATGTTGAGGTGGTCAGCAGGTCGGAGGAAGACAGCAGTGACGAGGAGAAGAAAGGAATCAGTCCGAGGAGCAGGGGAGGTGTTAAGGAGGCCCCCACCTCCCCTCAGTTCTGCTCCAAGCACCAACGATGGGTGAGGAGCATCCTGCAGGAGTGTCCCGACGAGTGCTCGGAGGAGCTGCTGCTTCAGGCCAATGTTTCTTCATCCCCCCCGCTGTTCCAGTCCTCCTCATCCACCACTTCATCGCAGGACCTCACGCCCTCTGGCATCGTCCTATGCCCCCCTGACCAACAACATCCACCTTCGCAGACCTCCACCCATCTTCAGACAGCCGTCCAAGCATCTGAGCAGGTGAACCCCGAAGACGAGCAGCGCTCCGGGTCACCTGGCTTAGCAAGTGATGGGACTCAAATGGAACCCGTACCACGGCCCTCTTCGTCCAGAGGCACGCAGCCCCCCATCCTGTTGTCGCCGGTGGTCCGACTGATAGACATTGCCTCCGTCGGAGGGTCCTACCCTATCTTTAAACCCCATCGAGCGCCTCTAAATGACTCCACCGTGTTGAGTAACAAACAGGTGGCTTCCGCTCCTAGTCCCCAGGTGCTAACCTCTCCACCCTGTCATACCCCATGGAGCAACGCCACACCTCTGGGAACAATGAAAGACACTACAATCGACCAACCAGAAATGGTGGCAACGTGCAACGTGACAACGGCTCCTTTATCTCAGGATGGCTCTGCCAGCTGCCAACCACCAACCCAAAGATCTTTTTCCAAACTTTCAAGAAAGTTCAGACGGGCCTGTGCTCCCACCAGACCTTCTCAGGCACTGGGCGGATTCAGTCAAACACCTTTACCTGAGCAGTTCATGAAGGCCCCAACAACCTTTTGTAGTCCCTTACCCGACTACAATGTCTCTGGGCCTCCTACAGAAGATGCTTCTACCTCTACTCCTCAAGGTGCACGACCTCATCGTGAGTCAAAGACTCGGGGGCATAGGAGGCCGTGCTCCACTGCTGTCCTCAATGATTGCCTGGCTGTCAGGTCTGAGACCAGCAGAGTCCGAAGAGCCAAGCTGAAGTTGTTGCGGCCAAGTCCGGCTTTGCTTCTGGAGTCCGAGCTGCTACAGCCCTACGTAAGTCTTTACAGACTAAGTGCTCAGGAGTGCTATGGAGGTACTAAGCCGAGATCCTCCACCAGTTGTGTGGAGGCTGTAGTACGAGCCAGCAATGATGACGAGAAGGAAGATGCAGATTTGTCTTTTGATGTGAACACTCTTTACTCCGGTGACTCTTCCAGCAGTGACAGTGAGGACACGTTTCATTGCGACCCCGAGTACAAACCTCGCTTTAGAAAGAAAAGACTTCTCTAAGAGGAGCACGGGAACTCGCACAGGGTCTGAAGGTGTGACGGCACTCTGGAGGCTCGGACACTCTGCACTGATAAATATTTTAATATGAACAATGAAGAATGATGCATTTAACATGGTTATAGTAAATACATGCATGTTGCTTCATGACTAAATAAAGCTGTTACATGACATTTCAGATTGTGAATCTCAAGTGCTGCTCCTGGAAAGGACACGTTATGTCCACATTACTGTGTGATGTAGAGCTCGAGATACGCCACTCTCTTGCATCTGATTTCAATTAGAATCGTAGCATTTCCTAAAGGTGTGGTTGTGTTGTGCAACCCAAGAAAATGGTTTCTCAATGAAAAATCCAACAAATAACCCGGTGGTCAGTTGGTCCAGCAACACTCTGATGCAGACCATAATAGCTCTCCTGTTGAATGGACTGCCATGGAATCGTATGAAGGCTTTTATTTTGTTTGTGTTTACCACTAATGGCATATGAAAGGTTCATCAACATCGGAAAGGGAAGCGTGGGGATTAAGGGAACCCGCCGACCAACCAGCCAGACCTGCCGGACCAAACGCCACCAAACTGCCCCAGGGAGGAGAGGGGAGAGAGGGAGGTTTGGTTTTAAAAATTCCTTTATTCCACTATTGCAGTGAAAACAGAAACCACTCTAAAACATCACTTGAAAGACAAACAAACAAAAAATAATCAAACAAACCAAAATTCCACAGAACAAGGACAATCAATAGTTCAGCACCAGCTCTCCACCATCACCCACTGAGCATAAAATGCTCCCCTGAAAGTCTGTATGTTGTCCATTGCCGTGTAATAGGCGTGTTCCAGCCTGAGTCGAGCTTTCAACAGTCCCTTCATGACTTGTACCGGGTCCTCACAACCAGAACCCTGGCCCGATTCTTACGCGGCTAGCTTGGCAGAACCGGACAAAAAGTTCACCAGCGTGTGGACAGCCTTCTTTTTTGCGGAATATTTTGGCCCGAAAATGAATAAATACAAATAAAAACTCTCTCCAAGCCCCTGAAACCACACTTTCAAAAGTTCAAACGGTACTGAGAGCCGAGGACACCGAACAAACAAGCGCTCCAGGGTAGCATTCCTCCCCAATGAGAGGGTCCAGGTGTGCTCGGTATCTATTTGTGGCTACTGCCCCGTGTACAACCCTCCATTGGAGGTCTGCTGTCCGCTTCTCAACGGGCATTTTGTACAAGCACCTCCAGCTGCCCCTCGGGGAAAAACCTGGGCCAAAGTACTCGGTCCAACTCGACTCCCTCAACCCTGCCAGAGAGCGCAGGTTCACAACTTTTTACGCAGATTTTGTAAATTACCTTTTTCCCCGCTGCCTGAAAACTGTCCAGGTGAGGGGTTGTGAAAGTCAGCAGCTGATGTCCTCCCTCCTGCCAGTCCCCCACCACTGGGGCGATGAGCAGAGTGGGAGGGGTGTACTCACTTTCTTCATCCCACCGGCCAGAGCATGGCGTCCTACAACTGCTCTCAGCTGTTGCGGCAGGGCGGCACAGACCTCCTTCACTATCCTGTCAGTCAACCTGACAGACGCGATGTTGATGCTCTGCCTGAAGGCGACCACGGCTGATGACGTTGATGACATCTTCACCAAATGTCCCAGTTTGGTGCAGCCGACTTCTCTTAGCCGCGTCCGTAGGCTGGCAGACTGCAGCGTTTGAGTCCTAATGAACCTGTTGAAAAACAGAGATTCCTCCAGCAGCCACACGCCTGGAGCCTCGTTGGGTTTACGTGAGATGTTAAACACTTGCCAGGCCTGCAGGACAGAGCTGTAGAACGACGTCAGTCCAGCCAAGTCCACTTCCTCAGGTTGTAGGAGAAAGAGCTGTTTGTCGTATCCCAACCGCCCAGCCCTCCTCAGCAGCAGTCGAGCAGCGTCCATCCAGCTGGGGCCACAGTCATAAAGCAGCTTCTGTGCAGTCCGCAGTCTGAAAGAGAGGACCCTGGACTGGATATCAATGAGGCCCTGCCCCCCCTCTGCCACAGGCAGATAGAGAGCTGCTGCACGAATCCAGTGCCGGCCAGACCAGAAGAAGTCCACAACAGACCTCTGTACCGCTGCTATGAGGCCTCCTGGTGGTGTCAGCGTGATGAGTCTGTGCCAGAGAGTCGAGGCAACCAAGTTGGTAGCAACCAGGACTCTCCCCCTAAAGGACGGCTGGGGCAGTAACCATCTCCACTTAGAGAGACGGACACACACCTTCCCCTCAACTCCCTCCCAGTTCTTTTTCTGATAGTCTTCAGAACCCAAGAACACACCCAGCACCTTAAATCCCTCTTTTCCCCACTGAAGACCTGCGGGCAGGTGAGGCACCACCTGCTGCGTCCACCGTCCCACCAATAAGGCCTCCGATTTCTCCCAATTCACCCGTGCAAAAGAGGCATTCTCATAGAGTGACAAGATATCCTGCAGCAAAACGACATCACCCTGATGAAAATGTTTGCATCATCAGCATATGCTGACAGTGAGAGGACGACAAAGATGGGAGGACCCTGGCAGTGACAGACCACTGAGCCGACTCCTCAACCTGCAAAACAAAGGTTCAAAGGCAAGGCTGTAAAGCTGCCCTGAAATAGGACAACCCTGCCTTATCCCTCGTCGTACAGGGATCGGTCGGCCCAGCCCAGCTCCCATTTTCACCATGCATTCTGCACAGCTGTACAACAAACCCACCCAAGCTAGAAAACCTTCACCAAACCCAAAAGCCCTAAGTGAAGAAAACAAATAGGAGTGGTCCACCCTGTCAACGGCCTTTTCCTGATCCAGGGAGACAATGCCAACATCTACATCGTGAAATCTACACACATCCAGCACATCACGAATAAGAAATATATTGTCCATGATTGTTCGACCCAGGATACAGTATGTCTGGTCACTATTTACAATTGATTCCAAGTAGTCTCTGAGTCTGTTGGACAAGGCTCTGGAGAGCACCTTGTAGTCCGTGCAAAGCAGGGCCACTGGTCTCCAGTTCTTGAGAGCCAAATCGCCCTTCTTAGTCAGCAAGGAGAGGACTGCTCGTTTGCAGGAAACAGGAAGCGATCCTGTCCTAAAGCATTCCATCAGGGCACCATGGAAGTCAGGACCGATGATATTCCAGAAACGCTTCACAAAGTCCGTGGAGAGGCCGTCGATTCCCGGAGTTCTTCCCGAGGTCATCTGGCCCACCGCAACCGTCAGCTCCTCCAGCGTCAGCTCCCCGTCCAGCGCAGCCCTCTCCTCTGGTCTGAGACGTGGAAGCCCCTCCAGGAGCTCCTTACGGCTCTCTTGGCAGCATTGTTCTTCCCCAAACAGCGTGGTGTAAAAATCCATGGCATGGATCCTCATCTCCTTTTGGTCCGTGGTTACCCTGCCTCCCGGGAGCTTCAGACAGGTCATTTGTTTTCTCTGTGCAGTTGATCTCTCCAAATTTTCTCTGCAAACTTTCCTCAATGTCCTTTATGTTAGCCTCGAGGTCTTTAACTGCAGACTTTATAACTGCGGTGGCGTTTGTGGTGTACTGTTGGCAGAATACACGTATCTGTGCCTTACCGACCTCCCACCATTGCTTCAGAGAGCTGAAACAAGCTTTTTCAGCTTGCCACTGCTGCCAAAGAACCTCAAAGCCCTGACAAAAAGTGCTGTCGTGCAGAAGTCTGTTATTAAAATGCCAGTAGGAGTTAACCCTTACACCTGGGGAGGTTATCAAAACTAAACTGACGAGGTGGTGATCGGTGAACCCAACCGGACTGATGG
This sequence comes from Cyclopterus lumpus, assembly GCF_009769545.1. NCBI lineage: Eukaryota > Metazoa > Chordata > Actinopteri > Perciformes > Cyclopteridae > Cyclopterus > Cyclopterus lumpus. The sequence goes on from NC_046971.1 coordinate 25,929,149, forward strand.
TGCTATTTTTTATACTGGAGCTGAGGCAGTCCAAGATGTAAATCCTGTCCAGCCTAGCTGCACTTACCCTGTCATTGCTCACCCTCACCCAAGTGTACTGCCTAGCTTGCGGGTGTTTCACTCGCCAGGTGTCCAACATGTGTAATTGAGTGATGACGTTATGAAGCGTGTGCGCTGACTGTGGGTGTGGTTCCTCACTGTTTCTATCTACGGTGAAGTCCAGCGTGCAGTTAAAATCCCCCCCAATGATCAGCTGCTCCTGCTGGCAGCTCTGCAGCTCATTTAGCAGCAAAGTAAAAAACCGTGCTCTATCTGGCCCCTTATTGGGTGCATATATGTTAACAAAACAATAAACTGAGCCCTCTATATCTGCCCTCACCACCAGCAGACGGCCCTTCACCACCTCCCTGACCGTCAGGACTTCCGCATTCACTGCTTTTCTAATTAGCACGGCTACTCCAGCACTAAGGTTGGTGCAGTGGCTCAGGGTGCATGAGCCCTCCCACCATAACCCCCAGTCGACCTCATCCAAAGGAATGGTATGGTTCTCCTGCAACAAGAGGATGTCTAACTTTTTCTGGTCTATAACTTCCATTAGTGATGCTCTTTTAAGCCTATCCCTCCCACCATTGATGTTTAAAGACCCTAGATGTAAGTGCTGCATTGCAAGGTCAGAGGAGAGAAGGAGACAGGACAAGACCAGAAGTAAGCAGCCAATAGAGTAACCCGTGTTGCACATGATCATCTTTTCTTAGTCGTCACCTTTTTACCCTGTTTGCCTTTCTTTGCCTTCCTCAGAGTTGTGAGGTGTTTTTTCAAACGGAAACGTTTCCGTTCGTCCAACAGATCATAGCCCACCTCTCTCTTCACCGCCCCAACAGACCGAATGAACTTTTCAATGTCAACAAAGTAGTCACTCACATTTACAGATTTATTGAAAGTTTCAGCCGCGGGCCCACCGACGGGGCCAGCCGCGCCCGCCACGAGGAGCGCCACGGCGCAAGCCTCCGTAATACCCGCGTCCACAGCGAGCTTCTCCGCGCTCTTCTGCTGCTTTTGTGGGCACGCAAAGCATTTATGTCTCGCCTGACCACACTCAAAACACTTAATCTGCCCCGAGCTCGCGTACACCATGTATAACCCTTCCCCGTGCCTCACCTTGAAGGACACCTCTAGTGACTGTGAGGGTGACTCTAAAAACATAAAGACCTGACGTCTGAGGGACAGGACGTGTCTCAGCTTGGGGTCTTTACAGCCCAGACTCACAGCTTTGAACCCGCTAGCGAACTTTCCGAACCTGCGCAGCTCTTTCTCCAGCAGGTCGTTAGGAATAAAAGGAGGAACACCGGACACAGTGATGCGCGTAGAGGGCGTTGACAGCGGAGAGACCTGCACGAACAGGTCTCTGATAAACACGCCACTCTCTACTAGTTTATGCACACAAGCCTCGCTGCTCACGAACACGACCACCGCCTTATTCATCCTGGAGGCGAAGGAGAGATGGTCGTGTCCCACCTGCTCTCCTACCGCCAGCAGCACCTCCTCCACAGACACGCTGCCGTTAGGGGGAACCAGCCGGACTCCCTGACGGATGGACGGCTGCGACGTCTCCGAGGACGCCCCAAACACACCAGTAAAGCTCTCTCTCTCTTACCTGATCATGTGCGTAAAGAGGAACAGAGAAACCAAAGCAGTGACAGAACAATAATCCAAGCTCCAAGCCAAAACTCACATCCACCTCCACCTGCCACACGCTCACCACGCACACTCACTCACAACCGGAGAGGAGAGGGAGGAGAGAGGAGAGAGGAGAGAGGAGGAGAGGGAGGAGAGAGGGGAGAGAGGGAGGAGAGGGGAGAGATGAGAAGGAAGAGAGAGGAGAGGAGAGAGGGAGGTTTTTGGTTTTTGAAGTCCGTTTATTTCTCCACTCAGGGAGACACCAAACATCATCATCTTAGTTCAGCCTTAACAAACAACTTACATTTTTAAATAAAAAAATCAACTCTTCCATCCTCAGAACAACAAACAAAACAAAAACCCATCTTTACAAGCTAACACATAGCTCCCTCTCATCCCCCACAGAGCAGAGAACCCCCCACTACAGCCCAAAAACGTCTGAAAGCCGTCACATTGTCCATCATTGCATAATAGGTGTGCTCCACTCTCAGTCGGGCCTTCAGCAGCCCCTTCACGACCGGGACCACCTCCACACTGCCGGCACTCTGTGTCCGATTCTTACGAGTCAGCCAAATGGCCAACTTTGCAATCCCCGACAAAAAATTCACCAGCATGTGCTCCCGTTTCCTCTTTACTGTGTACAAGACAAACGAGAACACCTCTACCACGTATGGTAGATTGCTTTTTCCCCATATCCTGAAATGTTCCAAGATGTGGAGTTGCCAATGTGCGCAGCTGACTCTCTCCCTCCTGCCACTCCCCCACAGAGGCAGCGACGGACAGCGAAGGGAAACAGTACTCAAACCCATCCGACCGCTGGTCACAGAGAGCTCGGTCAATGGTGAACTCCCTCTGGTTGATGGACAGGGCGGCACAGACCTCCTCCACCACCCGGCTGATCAGCCTGACGGAGGTGATGTTGCTCCTGTCCCTCAGTGCGTCCACCGATGTCGCCGTCATCCTCATCAGATGGCCCAGTTTGGTGCAGTCGGCCTCTCTGAGACTCCCTCGCAGGCTGGGGGATTGCAGGGTTTGAGCCTGGAAAAAGTTATTAAAGAAGAGAGGTTCCTCAAACAGCCACATTCCAGGAACCTCAGGGATGGTGCGTGTGGTCTCAACAATCCTCCAGGCCTGCAGTACGGAGCTGTAGAAAGACGTGAGCCCGTTTGGATCACAGCTCTCCGGCTGCAGGAGGAAGAGCTGCTTGTCATAACCAAGCCGCCCAGCTCTCTTCAACAGGAGTCGAGCTTTGTCCAGCCAGTCTGGGCCACAGCTGTAAAGCAGTTTTTGAGCTGTCCGGAGTCTAAAAGAGGCAATTTTTGACTGAATGTTAATCAGTCCTTGCCCCCCTTCATCCACAGGCAGGTACATGGCTGCTGCCCGGACCCTGTGTTTACCAGACCAGAAAAAGTCCACCAAGGCTCTCTGGAAGTCCTCCATCAGGCCTCTCGGTGGCGTCAGAACAGTGAGCTTGTGCCAGAGAGTCGAGGCGACCAAGTTATTGATGACCAGAACTCTTCCCCTATACGACAACTGAGGTAACAACCATTTCCATCTAGATAACCGAGAGCACACTTTCTCCTTCACTCCCTCCCAGTTCTTTGTTTGAAAAACCTCGGTGCCCAAAAAAACTCCCAAGATTTTCAGCCCCTCTCTCCCCCACTCAAGTCCACCAGGCAGACTGGGCACTGCCCGATCCCTCCACTGCCCCACCAACAATGCTTCACTCTTGGCCCAGTTCACCCGTGCAGATGAGGCCTTTTCAAAGATAATAAAATATCCCGCAAACCCTGAACGTCATCCTGACTGGAGATAAACACACATATATCGTCTGCATAGGCAGATACACTAGGCAATCGATCCAGACTGGAGGACCCCGGTAGTGAGAGACCACCGAGTCGACCTCTCAACATGCACAGCAAGGGTTCAATAGCTAGGCTATACAGTTGACCTGAAATAGGACAACCTTGTCTAATCCCTCTCTGTACAGGGATTGGCAGACTCAGCCGCGCCCCCGTCTTCACCAAACATTGAGCACCTCTATACAGTAAACCAACCCAAGCCAGAAACCCATCACCAAAACCAAAAGCCTTAAGTGCAGAAAACAGATATGAGTGATCCGCCCTGTCAAAAGCTTTCTCCTGATCCAGTGACACAACCCCCAGGTTTACATTACTGTTCCTGCACACATCCAAAATGTCTCTTGTGAGGAAAATGTTGTCCATAATTGTTCTGTCTGGTATATAGTAGGTCTGGTCAGTGTGTACTACCACCTCCAGGATGACCTTGAGTTTGTTTGAAAGGGCTCTGGATAGCACCTTATAATCCGTACAGAGGAGAGCTACTGGCCTCCAGTTCCTCAGTAGAGCCAGGTCTCCTTTCTTCGGCAGCAGAGAAAGCACCGCTCGTTGACAGGAGACCGGAAGAGTGCCTGTTCCGAAACATTCCCGGAAAACCAGAAGCAGATCTGGTCCGAGTAAACTCCAGAAGTGCTTGAAGAAATCAGCGGAGAGACCGTCGATTCCTGGAGCCCGTCCCGACGCCATCTGGTTTACTGCCACCGTCAGATCCTCCAGAGTCAGGCCAGCGACGCTTTCTCCTCCGGGCTGAGCTGAGGAAGCCCCTCCAGGAGCTCCCGCCGACACTCCATGCTGCACTGCTCCGTCCCAAAGAGGTCAGCGTAGAACTCCACATCGTAGCTCCTCATCTCTCCCGGATCAGTGGTCACCCTGCCTCCTGGGAGCTCCAGGCAGGTCATCTGCTTCCTCTGTGCCACCGACCTCTCCAGGTTGAAAAAGAAAGAGGTTGGGGCGTCCATGTCCTTCAGCTGTAGGAAACGAGACCTAACTAGAGCTCCCTTGACCCTCTCCTGGAGGAAGGAGCTTAATTCCAACCTCTTCTCCTGTAACTGATTCCCTGTAGCAGGATCTGCACCCCTATGTAGACCCTCCTCTATAGCCCTGATGCTGACCTCCAGCTCCTGGACTTCTGCTTTTATCCTAGCGGTAGAGTGGGAGGTGTGCTGTTGGCAAAAAGCACGAATTTGCGTTTTACCAACTTCCCACCACAGCTTCAGAGAGACAAAATCGGCCTTTCTGCTTTTCCACACCATCCAAAACGTCTCAAAACTCTGGCAGAAGACACCATCCTGCAGGAGTTTGTTATTAAAACACCAGTTTGACTTGACCCGGTGACGTGATCAGCTGTGCAGTGACAATGTAATGGTCACTGAAGCCAACTGGACTGATCATGCTGTGGAGGATTCTGGAGCTTAGACTTTGTGAGATGTATAACCTGTCCAATCTGGCTGCACTCACCCTGTTGTTGTTGACCCTCACCCATGTGTACTGCCTGGCTTGTGGATGTTTGGTTCTCCTTGCGTCTAACAGGTCCAGTTGTGTGACAACCCTCTGAAGGCTCCGAGCCGACTGTAGGTGTGGTTCCTCACCAGTCCGATCTACAGTGAAGTCCACCGTGCAGTTAAAATCACCACCAACAACCAAATGCTCCCGATTGTGGTTCTTCAGCTCATGTTCCAGTGTACTGAACAAACCTACCCTCTCTGTTCCCTGGTTCGGTGCATATATATTTACAAAACAGAAAATAGAGCCCTCTATTTCTGCCGTGACCATAAGAAGCCGACCCTTCACCACCTCAGTACAGGACAAGATGGTGGCACCCAGTGTTCTCCTGAACAGCACCGCTACCCCTGCGCTCGTATTCGTGCCATGGCTGTGGGAAACAGACCCGTCCCACCACAAACCCCAATCCACCTCGTCTCCTGGCACCTTGTGAGTCTCCTGCAAGAATAAAACCTCCACCTTTTTCTCAGTGCAGACTTCAGCGATCAACGCCCTCTTATTTCGATACTTTCCCCTTCTGTGCACCCCGTATATTGGTGATGTGCTTTTTCAACCTGTAGCGCTTCCTCTCGTCCAGCAGGTCAACACCCACCAGTTTGTTCAGCATGCCCACTGACCTGATAAACTTACTGGTGTCCCCAAAATAATCGCTCACTTTAGCTGTTTTGTTATTCAGCTGTTTATTTCCTCTAGAGAGTAGAGATCAGTGCTCTTCTTTGCACTGAGAGGTGCAGCGTCAGACCCAGTCAAACTCCATATCACCCCCACAGGACTCCTGGCTGTTAGAGACCCCCTGCTCTGCACCTGCACCCCCACGGAGGTCTTTTATACTGGTGGAAGCCTCTTCCTCCATGTTCTCCAAGGCCTGAGAACTGATGCTCTCAGCAGCAGCAGTAACCTGCTGATCCTCGACTTGCTTCTGCTGCTCTTCCCGGTCATTCCCCAGCTGTGCGTCAGGGCCACACCCCGCAAACTTTCGCCGTTCGCCGCTCCGTCGGTCACCGCTCCGCCAGTCGCCGTTTCGCCGTTCGCCGCTCCGTCGGTCACCGCTCCGTCGGTCACCGCTCCGCCGTTCGCCGCTCCGCCAGTCGCCGTTTCGCCGTTCGCCGCTCCGTCGGTCACCGCTCCGCCGTTCGCCGCTCCGCCAGTCGCCGTTTCGCCGTTCGCCGCTCCGTCGGTCACCGCTCCGCCAGTCGCCGTTTCACCGTTCGCCGCTCCGCCGTTCGCCGCTCCGTCGGTCACCGCTCCGCCAGTCGCCGCTCCACCCGTCGCGGACTCGGCCGCCGCTTCTCCAGCCGCCGCCGCCGCTCCCTCGCCGGCCGCCGCAGAGCCGGCCTGCTTTCTGCGTGGACACGCAAACCGCTTGTGGCCCATGTCTCCACACTCGAAGCAGCGGAGCGGCCCCGAGCTGGCGTACAGCATGTAGGCCCGTCCCCGTGCGTCACCCTGAAGGACACCTCCAGGCTCTGTGCAGGTGAGTCCAGGAACATGAACACCTGCCCCTTGGCTGTTTCAGTTCTAATAATCTAACATGATTTGGATCATAGAGCCAGTGTTTTGTTTGTCGTTACAAACCGCTCATTCTAATCTAACAAACACAACGATTCATATTTTTAGCTACAAAAATTGTAGCTAAATTGTACCTATATTTTTTATACACTGAAAAAACATACTTATTTATATTATATTCCATTTCTGCCAATATACCCCCCTAAATATTGCCCTTTTTTTAAAGCCTCCAAATGAGTTTTGTTTGCCAAGAACAAATCCCAACACAGTGGAGTGTGATGTTCTCCGATGTCGGGCAGGTTGGACCTCTCCTCCGCCCACTGGAGTCACGTCTACGTCAGGCGGCACGACCCCATCGAGCGGCTCATCCCTTATAGTCAGCGCTGAGGCCAACAAGTCATGCCCCTGTTTGCATACGTGTGTTTACACAGTGCTGTCGGAGGGAATACGGTCAAATCAAGACACTGGTCACTGCTTTTGACCTGATTTATCAATGTGCCCTTGAATGATAAGTCCTGGACACTGAACTAAACACAGGATAAGCATAGGAATGAGTTGCTTTGACTGTTACACGTTATAATGAACTACACCTGAACCTGTGGCCACTCAGTCACTGAAGAATTGTTCTTTATGCTTTGTAATGGTTTCCTGGGAAAAAGGAGGTCTGGGGTGTGACTATCAAAAAACTGAATTGAGATCTATAATTAAAGTTTCTATTTAAGTTGTACATTGTGCTGGGTATTTACAATCTGAATGTACAGTAATGGGCTATAAAGAAGAAATGAAAAGATATGCAAAACGTACAAAGAAAGTGGATGTGGTCACCATGACGTCACCTCTTGGTTTGTGGATACGGTTTTCAAGCCTTGAGTGACATGAGAGGGTGGAGCTAACGTAAAGCCGCTGAATACTACATTGTTGGGCGAACAAAATGATGCAATTGACTTTAATGAACTGAAACACACTTCAAAGGGTTAAAGTTGTAAGAAGAAAACACAAACAACTCCCAGACCTGACAACGTGTAGCCCCGCCCTCAAGCATCCTCTGCTTTATGGTCTATTTGACTCTAAATGGACAATGAAGCAATATTTCATCCATTAGTTTACAAGTTCAACTATTACCAACACGAGACAGGCTGCTCGGTCTTAACGCCACCTTGTGCTAACTTTTGAATTGCTTTTAATGTAACAAAATACAAACTGCTACTCATGACATTCACACATGCACATGTAGCCAATTAAACCACTGACCCCCAATGTGATGTTACGTAGTTAATCTCCATTAATCTAGCATGTGCCGCTAAAAGTGTTTTTTGGTTTTATTTCATTGTGTGACTCATGCATGCCGTTCACAGAGCATGCATCTCATGTGTGCATGAATGCCCTTCACAACAGAGTAACCAAGGCTCCTGGCACAGCGGTGCCATGCTCGGTAGAGGGCCAGGTGCAAAGTACCAAGGGCATCCTGCGTGGGTATTGATTTATTATGTAACTCCCTGCTAAAAGGAAAATCACCTCAAAAAGCAGATTTTACCGGTGGACATTCACAGTATTTTAGTCAATGAAGCAAATATGTCAACATGCGTAGGCGAGATGGAAGTCACTGCATCGTGCTTGAATTGATGACGTTGATGAGTCCAACTTTTACAGTTTTATTATAATTCATCAGTAAATGCCTCTGATTAACAACTTACATCTGTGCTGTGTCAGAAAACATTGAAAACATCTATTTTAGGCTTATATCAGTTTAATTATGTATTTTCAGGCCGGTGTACGAGCTGTGAGTGTTTACCTTGTGTCAGTATTGTGTCAGCTCCATGTGATGTTGCATGTGCCCATGAGGCGAGAGAGCAACGACCAATAACACTGCATCGTTTCTTCTTTGTTTTTAAAGCCGTTTTGTAGCAAATGCTTTTCAAGACATTTTGCACGATTATTTTGAAGGACATTTGTGGATGAGACAACGGGCCAAGTGAGACAATCACTCGTACCAACAGATTCAAATGTCCTTTTCTCTTTGAACCAACACAACATGTGCAGCCTGCTGTTATCCAAGCTAATATAAATAAACATAAAACTTATGGATCGGATTGGACCAGCACAAAAGAAAAATCGTATATATAACCTTTAGAGATCCCTGACCAGTTTTGTCAGTCAAAATGTTATACTTTGACTTTTGTCATAGTCATTTATAGTGTTTTTGTCATCATAAAAACACACAATCTAATCATGAGGAGATAAAAGATTATATTTTTATTGATTCAAACAAATTTTGTCAATAGTAGTTTTAATGATGTATTATAAGCTGCTTCGACCTCTCTAATATCTATATCTAATATTCATGTTGCTGTGAAAACATGTCCTTCAAACAACTATGTGTATTAAAGTTTCTTACCAAAAATACGAGATTACATGAGAGCAAATCACATTCCCAATATTCACATTCACTGAACAGAGCCTGAACGCATCATGTGGTGCTACCGTCCTTACCGGCCCTAGAACCAGAATCACTTTATTGCCAAGTACGTGTGCACATACAAGGACTTTGGCTTGGTGGTTGGTGCATAACAATAAACATAGAACATAGTGCAGTAGTAGAATGAACCAACAACAAGTCTTGGAGGGACGGCAGATTGCAGCCAATCGGCTTCTCAGCAGAGCGGATGATACTCTGACCTCTGCCCTGGTCCTCCGGGTGGCTGCAGCGCACCACTGTGATGGAGGAGCAGAGGGTGGACTCAATGATGGGGGTGTGGAAGTTCACCATCATGGTAGGTTGAACTTCTTCAGCTGAGCCTTCTTGGTGATGGAGCTGATGTTCAGCTCCCACTTGAGGTCCTGGGATATGGTGGAGTCCAGGAAGCGGAAGGACTCCACCAAGTTGACCGTGGAGTCACACAGGGTGAGGGGGGCGGGTGGGGCTGTGTTCTTCCTGAAGTCCACAACCATCTCCACTGTCTTCACAGCATTGGGCTCCAGGTTGTTTTACCTGCACCAGGTCACCGGATGGTCAGTCTCCCACCTGTAGGCGGACTCATCCCCACCAGAGATGAGTCTAATGAGGGTGGGTTCATCCACAAACTTCAGGAGCTTGACGGACTGGTGACTGGAGGTGCAGCTGTTGGTCTACAGGGAAAAGCCTTGGGGGGATCCGGTGCTGATGGACCGAGAGGCTGAGACATGTTTCCTCAGCTTCACATGCTTTCATTTCCAATTTGTGCTTCAGGTGTAAAGTGCTTATTTAAGATAAGCCACGGGATTCATCCCTGTTGTTACTCAGTAACTACAGCAACTCATTCCCCTTTAAAATACAACACCGTAATGTCCTTATTCCAAAACAAGACAATATTCCTAATGAGTTGTTTACATGGCTAATGGAAATGAATATCCCATTAATATTCTCGTGTACATGCAGCCGTGCATATTTTGATTAATGATGATGAATGAAAAACGACCCCATCAACACCACTGAGAATCCCTTTCTCGGCTGTGTTTGTTGTGTTCTGTGTTCATATATAAACTTGTTGTATATATTGTAGTGTCACGGGCTGTCGCTAGGACAGGCTAGCCTGGGGTGGTGCAAAGAGAGAGATGTACACAGGCACGTCCGAGGGTATTTAACAAAAGTCCAGGTTTATTTCCCATCCCACCAGCAAGGTAACATCCAAAAACAACAAAGTATCAAAAAAAAGGTCCAGTTAGGTAACACAAAACATCCCGGAGGAGAAAGTGGTTAATTAACCAAACAAAAACTCAATCCTGGTGAATCCAGGCTACGAGGTCCTCTCCCTTGTCGTCCTCTTCCAGGTGCTCGTGGGTTCACCTTCCGCTCTCCTTTCTCCTTCCCAGGTGCTCTCCCTTAAGTCTCCCAGCCCTGCCTCAATCAGGTGCCTTAAGCAGCTGCAGCTGGGTGAGCGGTGAGGCAGGCTGGGAGATGTAGTTTTTGCCCTGGTGGCCACTCTGTAGCGTCCCTCCACTACCTGTCCCCTTGTGATGCCACAATATATATATATATTTATAGATGTACATAGTTCCACTTTCTTGTCCTTGTTTTTTGTTTATTTGTCTATTTCTGTGTTTGTACGTTGAGAGTCAACTTCCTCGTATGCATACATGGCCAATAAAGCTGATTCTGAATGTGATCTACTCTCCCTGGAGACTTTCTGGTCACAAGACCACCTCTTAAAGCTTCACATTCATGAACATGTATCATTAATAACCTTGTGCTTGTCCTAAAATGTTTAATCTGTGACACCTTAGCATGTAATTGCAAGTTGCAATCAAACTAAAAGGCAAGCCTTAAGGCAAAGCTGTGACTATTTGTGCTGAGTGGATTCTGAGGCCGAGCGTTCCCCTCTTGACGTGCCGGATAATGGCTTTGTGGTTTTGGAGGGACGCTGAGGTCAAACCTAAGGGACGCTGAGGTCAAACCTAAGGGACGCTGAGGTCAAACCTAAGGGACGCTGAGGTCAAATCTAAGGGACGCTGAGGTCAAACCTAAGGGACGCTGAGGTCAAATCTAAGGGACGCTGAGGTCAAACCTAAGGGACGTTGAGGTCAAATCTAAGGGACGCTGAGGTCAAACCTAAGGGACGCTGAGGTCAAATCTAAGGGACGCTGAGGTCAAACCTAAGGGACGCTGAGGTCAAACCTAAGGGACGCTGAGGTCAAATCTAAGGGACGCTGAGGTCAAATCTAAGGGACGCTGAGGTCAAATCTAAGGGACGCTGAGGTCAAACCTAAGGGACGCTAAGGTCAAATCTATGGACGCTGGTCAAACCTAAGGGTCACACAAGCAGCCAAAACATCTTTGGTCATCATGTTCTTTTCAGGAAATACTAGTTGGATCTTTGGCATGTTGTATGTTTGTTGCTGAGGTCCACAAAAAGGTGAAATCCCTGTTTAAGAATGGATTCATATCAAAGGATGATGCTGGTGGTAATTCATCTTTTTATTACTTTAATAAATCCCATTAAGGGGAAAACCAGCCAATATGTTATCCTTTTAAAATACATTTTGTCAGTAGTGTAGGCCCAATATAAGTTATGCTCTTGTGTCGTAGAACTGTATTGTGGGATAAATTAATTGTTTATCAATAATGATACAACTTAAATGTTTCTTTTGTCATAATTTATGCAAAAGTATAACATTGCCTTTTATTGCACTTTACCATATGTAAAATACTTTTCCATATGTTACTACTCTCAGAGGACCTCCGATCCTTCACTGGCACTCTTTGGCTCTACGGGAGTGTAACGTGAACTGATGCTGAGGACTAACAAGCAGCAGGCCAGACGGTTATGTAAGGAGTAGTTTTCCACAGATTTAGGCGTGATGCGCTTTCCTTTTGGCCTCCAGTGCCAGCCAGTTAGACTCACTGCAAACAGCAGGTCATTGAACTTAACCCAAGGAAATGGAATATCTACATGAAACAGGCTCTCAGTGGCATAACAACATGTGCAACAGCATTGTGTTTTGTCAAAAGAAAAACTGACATATTGATTAAAACGCAACGTACCACCCAGAGGAGCTGGAATCCACACATGTTATTGTTGACTCAGGTATTAGCTTTATTATGTCATACCCACCTTTGAATAAGTCGCTTTATGTTTTGACAGCACCAAAGACTCTTTAATAATAATAACAAACATGTGATTGTAGCTGCTTTAAGCAGAACTATAATGAAAAAGTGTTCTCATTATAGTTCTGCTTAAAGCAGCTACAATCAGTAGCTTTTTTAATATATTAATAATATATCTATGTGATGAACCCAAAGATAATTACCACTCTGCGGGTTGTACTTTTATAATACACACATTATTATTCCCTAAGTGAACATTTAGGAGTGCAGTCACATTGCACTTTGCACTCTGTGTTGACGCCAGTGCGCGTGACGCACTCCCGTGCAGGTGCCGTTCTCTCCCCCGCCCCCCGCCTCCCCGCCCCCCTGTCGGTAATTGATGGTGGTCTGGTTCTTGTTAGTCATGTAGGAGGGGTGTCATGGCACAGCCCTCGGTCTCCACCAATGGACATAAGCAGGGCTCAACACCCATGTTCGGGGATCTTGATATATAACCGGGGTAAAACATTCCCAAAGGCTATTGTTGATCATCGCTGCTGCTTTTTTGGAAAACGTTCTGTTGAATATTTAATGAGGTAAGTGCAAATATAGTTTTCAATTTTATTTGTACATTTCCATGAATGGTCTGATAATAAACAAATGAACTATGAATGGATTTGCATAATGTCTTGGGGGAGTAAACCGGTGTAAGTTGATGCTTTATTTTTGCAGCAGTATGATTCGTTATTTATGTATTCATCCCGTTTCTCTGGGTTCTATGGAGAGGGTATATCACAAACAGCTAGAACAGATTGGGATGATTGAAAAGGTACATACACGTGTTGTGAACACAGCAGAATTAAGAGAGAGAGTCTGATTATGATCTTTGAATATGCAGAATCGGGTGTGATCGACAGCATATTATCTTCATTCTGGGTTATCTCAATGTTGATGTTTTTGCAGTTGTCCGTGTTGCAAAGAGAAATCTCCACTGTTGGAGGAGGCGTTCATGTCCTCTACGCAGTATCATAACATATACTGGTACAACAAAAAAGTACAGTATTAGGAACTAAATGTACCTCAATTATTTATTTAATTCAGTAGTCATGCAGAAGGACCCCTTTCAGAGTGTTACCTTATTATTATTATTGTTATTGTTATGGCTTGATTAACATGTAAATAGCCTGTTATTGTTGTAGCAGGTTGAAGGGGGGCTCATTTTGAGTATTTAATAAAGTGTTGGGCAGTTTATTCCATCAGTTTATTCCATCTATCAGATAAATGTAAAAAAAAAAAAAAAGGTGCAATATTCCTCCCCGAACTGGAGTGGAGAAATATAAAGGGAATACTTGAATTACCTGAAGAGTAAACTGAAGTCCAGTTTTGAGTGTGTTGCTGCTCTGACACTCATTGGTCATAATCCTCGTCAGTTCCAGGATGGATAACAAGTCTTACTTGGTTCAGTTGAATGGGAATGGGGTCCACGGCAAAACCACCGTCACCGGCAAAAGCCTGAACGGGACCGAAGTCAATGTGAAGGGAGTGCACGGGAACGCCGTCCGTCACGTCAATGTGAATGGCAGCTTGTATCCGACCAAAGCCAAGAGCCGCAGGCAGAGATGGGAGGTGAAGCCCTCCGAGATGGCCAACAACACGCTCAACCCCATCAGGGCCATTGTGGACGGGATGGAGCTCACGCCAAACCCGGATAAACCCATGATCTCCCTTTCCATAGGTGAGAGGGTTTCTGCATCACTAAATATGTGCTTTAAACACTGGAGATGCAGCTTTGTTGCTAACATGCAATGCAAATATTAAATTTCTAATAATCTATATTATTTGATACTACTGATACATACATCCATTGACTGCCACCCACAACAGTTCTACGAGTTAAAAAAAAAGGATCTCGTACAGTTATATGGTTTCTTACACATTTATGTGCCCCATATTCCACGACCATTGTTTGATGCTTGATATTTGCATCCTGCCACTGTTGACTGAATGCCTCCCATCACATCTGTTCCTCAGGGGATCCCACTGTGTTCGGAAACCTGCCAACAGATAATGCAGTGCTGCAGGCCCTGAAAGATGCCATAGACTCCCAAAAATACAACGGCTACGCTCCTTCTGTCGGTGAGTTGCACTGGACAGCAAAAGCAAACATCTTTAAATACATGGAAGTAAAGAAATGTGATTTCACTTTAGCTTCAAAAGCAGTCAAACAGATGCACAAGGGTGAGATGTGTTGGTGGTGTTTCAGCTACATTAGGTGCATGGATAGCTTACTGAACGAGCCCAGGGCTCCAAAGTGTCAAGAGCCCCCCTTCAAAACTCAAAGAGACACTTACCAACTACCAAGAGACTCGCCATGACTATTAAAAGTGGCAAAACAACCTAAAAAAGACAGAAAATTACCACAAAGAGACACAAAACTACTTCAAAGAGACAGAAAATGACTACGAAGAGACACACATCAACTACACAGAGACACTATGGGGTCTGTGTTTTGCTCCTAAATTAGAAGATGTGGTGAGGCCCATTTCATGTCAAGGCCCAGGAGCCCCCATTGTCCCCTTCAACTGGTATTGTGACATTTAGTAACTAGCGATTGTCCAATGCTCATGTGTACCAACCCCCAATCGTAAGTAAATGTAGTGGTGAACAAACGATTCATGCATCTCTGTTTGCATGAGCCACATGTTTTCTCTGTGTCCACCGGCAGGCTATCTGAAGAGCCGACAGGCAGTGGCCAACTTCTACAGCTGCCCCGAGGCCCCACTGGAGGCAGAGGTGCTCACTCCTCTTCGCTCACACATTCATTCCTTCATCGCCCTTTTCTTCCTCGTTCACCTGCAGCGCTACCTTTAATATCTGAATCTCATTATCTGTGAATGACAAAGAAAGAAAGAAATGACCAGCATCACAAACACAGCACCTGCAATATTATGCTTATGATAGTTAGAATCAGATTGTAATCTACATGCTACAGTGACTTTATTAGTTGTTTTTGTTTGCATGGATATGTTGTTTTGGACTCGCAAAAGGTTAAATGCAGCACGCTCTCTTCCAGGATGTGATTTTGACCAGCGGCTGCAGTCAGGCCATTGACCTGGCTATCAGTGTCCTGTGTAACCCCGGGGACAACATCCTGGTCCCATGCCCAGGCTTCTCCTTATATAAGACTCTGGCTGTCTCCATGGGCATCAAGATCAAACTCTACAACCTGCTGGTAAGTAGGAAGGGGTCCCATCCCTACCCCCATCATGCTGCTTATTCTTCTTTTGACACCTCCTCTACCTATACTTCAATTTGCAAGGTCACATTTGTTCATTTTAGTTTGGAGTATCACAGCTACAGCTGTTAGGGCCAGTGATAATTGAGGAGCCTTGTCAGTGGCCAGAAAAGAATGATTGGATTAGAAGACCGTACTTACATTACATTCAGAGGAAACAGAAAGTATAAGGAAAGCAAGCCCACACATGGTTCTGTATCAAACCCATCTGACAAACTATTAAACATTCAACTCTCTCATATGTTGATGGCATCTGACGAAATGGAGCGGACACATATATATATATATGTATATATATATATATATATATATGTATATATATATATATATATATATATATATATATATATATATATATATATATATAGAGCGTTCTCCATCACACAGCATCTTTACATTGAGATGCTGTCACGCAGATAATAACAATGGTTTTGCTTTAAAATCTGTAATACGAACAGTAACAACTTGGATTTTGTGCAGATGTATATTTGTGGGGCCATACTGCAGTTAGTCACTGCAACTCTACAATTAGCGAAGCCACGTTTCTGACCAGCGGACGGTTTGCTTACTAGCAAAATGCAATTGTTTAGTTACCGACACATAAGTGTAGAGAAACCTAAATCAGTGCTCACTTTAATTCAATAAAGTTTTCCAAATGAAGACAGGCCAAAGAAACGACAGACCATCCTAAGCAGGCGTCATGGGGGGTGAAATTAATGTGAATGTTGTTTTTTTGAGTGGACTTCTTTGAGTGGACATACTGCTGAGAGGCTTTACACCTTTAAAAAAGTTAGTTACAATTAAGGAGCGATTTGAAAGGACTTTGGCAGTTAAGACGGATACACTGTCTAACTGTTAACAACCTCACCATAGCAGGTTGCTTTCTCCCATTTAGGAGCAGTAACTACCCCTGAACGTTACCAAGACCAAGTTACCCTGACATCCCTCTTTGATTTGCAGCCAGAGAAGTCGTGGGAGGCCGACCTTCAACACATGGAGAGCCTGATTGACGAGAGGACCTCCTGTCTGATTATGACCAATCCGTCCAACCCGTGTGGTTCCGTCTTCAGTGAGGAACACCTGAAGAAGATCCTCAAAGGTTAGCTGCAGTTTGGCTCTGCTCTGCTTTGGTAGGAATAGGGAAGTTCCAATTCCTGAAAAGGTTTGAATTGGCAGCAAATTTGAAGTCAGGGGGCGGAAATGTGGACTCAGACAGCATTTGCCTCATCTTCGTGAAACAATAAAATGTTTCTCTTGTTCCTGTTTTCAGTGGCCTCCAGACACTGCGTCCCCATTCTGGCGGATGAAATCTACAGCGATATGGTGAGTGCAACCACACAACCTTGGCCCTCAGTAACACCAGCGAGGCACATCTTTTGCCACAGCGACAGGGCAGGTTGTGTTTCATTTGGTGGTATTTGCCTGGCTCTGGGTGGTGGTGGGTGGACAACCCCATATCAGCACAGGGGGGATTAGGGGCCCTGGGCTGTGAATGAGGCCTGGAAGCAGCAGTAGGGATAAGTAGGGGGGCATAGAGGTCAGCAAGGGCAAGCAGTGGAGGTGGGCAAGGGGCATCGGATTTTAACCTCAGGATGTGTGCATGTTCCACAGTACCGTGGCTTCCTAACAGTCCTGTCTCCTAAACTATGTTTTTATACAACGAAACTGCACTGTGAATTACCATTTGAAGGAAATATAGTCGTGGATTACCTTCGGATTGAGTTTCAAAAGAGTATTTGGACATTTGGTTTATGGATGAGGACCAGGAGACTGCTGTTTGTGTCCCGTGTGAACCGAGAACTTTGGTTGTTTTTTATTAAACCAAGTAGTTTTTGAATTTTTGGTTTTGTTTCTTTCAATTTACAATGTACAATTTACGTGTTTTCAGAGTATATTCTTGAAATGACAATATCTCTAGATTGGTATCTTACAACTGAGACTTTTATCTTTATAAATCCATGACTCCTTTTTTGTAAAATTACAACTCAGTTCTCAAAATAGTACAACATTCTTTTCATAATATTTATAACTAGTAGTTAACTAGTTAACTTTATAACTCTTTTCTCTCAAAATATTTTAACTATACTGTATCCTCACTTGTTGCTAAAAGTTGATTGATTGATGGATGGTTGTCGTGAAATTATTAGTTAAAATTGGTTGGTAAGCACGCGCCATATTTTGTCTAATGGGAAGA
This sequence comes from Cyclopterus lumpus, assembly GCF_009769545.1. NCBI lineage: Eukaryota > Metazoa > Chordata > Actinopteri > Perciformes > Cyclopteridae > Cyclopterus > Cyclopterus lumpus. The sequence continues at coordinate 25,946,746 of NC_046971.1, forward strand.
AACGATTACTTTTGATATGAAAGTCAGAATGACATTTTTTTTACAAAAAGAACCAAAACAATGTCGGCCTTGAGAAGCCTGTACCGGTCACATGTTGTTGGAGGTCATGCAAATATGTACAGCGATATCCACATGCACATAGACTCCTGTAAAGTATTTTGACTATACTGTATCCTCACTTTTGATTGATTGATGGATGTTTGTCACGATATTAATAGTTCAAATTGGTTGGTACAAGCTTACGTAAGCACGCGTCGTATTTTGTTTAACACTGAAGAAACGATTACTTTTGATATATAAGTCTGAATAATTTTTTTTTAACAAAAGAAAAGAAAACAATTGTGATCATGAAGAGTTAAAAAGACATTGACCAAATGTAAATGTTTCCAAGAAAAAAACATTGCCCATTGCACATTCAGTCCAAAGCGTTGGCATCGATGTCGGCCTTGAGAAGTCTGTACCGGTCACATTTTGTTGGAGGTCATGCAAATATGTACAGAGATATCCACATGGACACAGACTCCTGTCTACACACACAGGCTGTATATTGTTGCTCAATAAAAAGATAAGATGGAGATAAGGCCAGAATTAAATTTTATACCAGTAGTTTTCCACCTTGGTAACATTCTGATATGGTGATAAATACAAATCAAGGGGAACACACTTGTTCTTCTTCTCTACTTTCTCAATCCACAGCTGTTCTGGCTGTTAGTTATTATCGTAGGTAGTTTCTCTTTTTAAAAAAACAACCCAAAAACTGGCAGCCACATGTTGGCTGTACATATGGTGTGATCATATATATGATTTTCTGCATAGCCACTGTCTCAATAAAAACGGCAGCCAGACCAGAGATTTGTCTCCATTAACAAGCAGCTCCTTCCATAAGAAAATTGTGCTATAGCTAAAAAGAAAGATAATTAATTGGACAGTTTAAATGTTCACTTATTATTTCAGTTCCAGCATCATTACATTATTAGCATTAATGGGTGTTGAATTGCTTGGTAGAAGCTAGCTATCTTTGTTACGTTATGGTTTACCATTACTTTAGTAACACTTAAAATCTAGTTATTTTTACTTAAAGTCACAAAGTATGGTAAATATCTAAAAGACTTTAACAAAAAGTGAATTAAATCACACCAACGAGACAATAAAGGTGCCGAACAAAAAAAGTCAGTAGCCACGTGAACCAGTGAATTCCTCGAGCGTTCCTGTAAAGTATGGCAAGAACATTCATGGTAGGTTTCTAATCTAAGGACTCCATTTAGATGGGAAACTATGGAGGCGGTGGTGGCAACCACTTATTGTCTGAAAGCCCCTTCAGAACCAGCATGTTTACACAAAAAGCTAAAAGTCTTGTGAGTTATTGTCATACTCAGCATGGCCATAACCTTTACTTTTATATTATACATTGCTTTTGAAGGGCTTATACCTGGTGCGAGTGGAAAAGGTGGGATTTGAGGTTGTTGGGTTTATCCCCAATCCCCAATGTTTATTGTCTATTCACACTGAACCCAAACAGACCAGAATGACTTTGCACTTTTGTGGCTGCTGCATGTGTTTGCAATCAATACAGATGATGGGTTTTGGGAGGAATGGGGGCTGTGTGGTGAGTAGAGAGTTTGAATAGGGGGAGTGGGGCCAGGGGGTCTGAGAACTTCACACGCCAAGCAAGGCTCAGTCAGTCCCTTTGTTTAAATGATGTGCTCAAACATATGTCTGCACCGCATAGCTACTCCCTGTGGATGTATTATCACAATAATTAATTAGTACTAGTGCTGATACAGTTGGTAACTAATCCATGGTTACCTGGCTCAACGTCTTCATACTGAACACAATGTTTTATGTAATCCTACTCGAAGATAGGGGTAGGAACAAATCAGATGCCAAAAACTGATTTAAATTGGAGAGAAATGCTGAGCTATGTTATGTCATTCACAGCCGTCTGGCCAATAGCATGCAGGGCCGTTCCCAGCTCAGAGCCAATGTTTAGATTTAATGAGAACCAGCTTTCTATGTGGTTACTGCACATCTCACTTTCCCTTAAAGTCTCTTGCTCTCCTACTAGGTTTAAAAAACTGTTCATGGGTAAATATATAAACCAGAGCTAATATGGTGTATAAATGGTGAAAAGTGGTTTTGGTCTATAACTTTATTTGCTTTGGTTCACCCTCACCACTGGGAACAACCTTAATTTCCAGCTGCAGCCGGTGGTAGCATCAGACAAACACATTTAGCCACAAGCGTGTGAGTATAGTGGAGCATTTAGCCAAAATGTAGCATCTCACAAAAAAAATAAACAACTCAGAGAATACTTATCTGACATTCGCTGACTGGTATAATCAAGTGGTTGGTAAAGCCAGGGTTGGTAATGTTGAGAAACGATACATTTTTTTAATTATCTAACCAAAAAACCTCCACCCAGTGTTGCTAACTATTTTCCGATGAAAGTAGCTAGCAGCACTAGCTCCAAAAGTAGCTAACTCTAGCGAGGAAGTTGCAGGGTTTGATAACACTTCAAGCCTCCCTCAAAAGCCATTCCCCCCAAATAATCACAATCACAAGTTATGGCTATTGTTAGTACTCACAGCTGTCATGCTAGCAGCTTGTTTGACTGGTTTAATTCAGCACAAATTAAATGATTGGACGAGCTAATTCCAGTCCTTTCTTGTTTGAGTCAGAGCATTTGATTTATTCATCACCACCGGGCTGTCATGAGAATTTCAAATATAACGAGAATTTTTTTGCCGTAACACATTAGCCATATCCACTTTGTAAGCTTTACAGCTTGTTCCGCTTGAAGGCAACAATGAACCGTACTTGGCTCTCCGTGTTCACAATATGGCCTTCATTTGAAAATGTGTTCCATTTGAAGGCACAATGACCCGTGAGCATGGTTGATTTTTGCCATCTGAACCTATTTTATCTTGTTTCTGCCCCCGTCCTCAGGTTTTCCCAGGTTGCAGTTGTCCCTCCATGGCGTCTCTCAGCAATGACGTTCCTATCCTTTCCTGTAGCGGCTTGGCTAAGCGCTGGCTGGTCCCCGGTTGGAGGATGGGATGGATCCTCATCCATGACAGGAATGATATATTTGGATCCAAGGTACAGCTTTATTTGTGCATTCTTCTTTAAGGAGAGAGAGAGAACAAGAAGACTCCAATAGATAACAGTTACATTCACCTAACACATTTACATTTGCATGTCTCCACTGCAGATTCGACAGGGTCTGGTGAAACTGAGCCAACGTATTCTTGGAGCCTGCAGTATCGTCCAGGGTGCCCTGGAGAGCATCCTCAACAACACACCTCAAAGCTTCTACAACAACACCATCAGCTTTCTGAAGGTAAACAGGGGGATCATGAGTAATATATTGCTATATACAATAAATCTGCGATGAAAATACTGTCTAACTAACTCCACCATGCTAACGTTACACTGGCCACAGAGCCAACAGCGGGCTGGTGTCCTGGGGCGGCGCTGGGTTAACGGTTCTTCCTCCCTGCCTGAGGAAATGTGTACATAATGTGTATATTGTGCAGATTATTTATGATAACAAGTACAATATGAAAATGCTCTGTTCTGGACCAATTGAATCTTTACTCATAATCGTTGTCACCAAACTATTTATTGTCTTCAGTTCTCTTCTATTATGTTGGTTGTGATGCTTTATTCTTTTCTTCCTCAGACCAACTCAGAGATTTGTTTCAATAAGCTGTGCACCGTCCCTGGCCTGAACCCCGTCATGCCTTCAGGAGCCATGTACCTCATGGTAAGTACTGAATTGTGTGTGGTTCATCTTATTCATGTGTGTATTTATATTTAGAACTAAAAAATCTGGTGGTTGCCACATCTCAAAATTGCTAGCCATATGAATAAGTGGAAGAAATCTATTGAATTGAATTAGTATGCTATAAGTATGTATTTCTCCATAGAATGAGCCTTTTTATACTTTCACACTATTTATATAGCGCCTAGACCTCCTTTTTTACAATATGGCACCTCTAAGGTGCAGTGTAGTATGTTACATTATAAATATTCCATATTCATTCCTTTCTCTTACCTCTATGCATGTGAATCATCATTCTGCTGTATTGTATTACATTTAAGGCAGTTTGAATATGAATTAGAAGTTAATGTGTGTTTACATTTGTCTAGGTGGGGATTGACATCAATCACTTTCCAGAATTTAAGGACGATGTGGACTTTACTCAACAGCTGGTGACCGAGCAGTCGGTCTTCTGTCTGCCTGCCTCAGTAAGACACCTTTTTCCATCATTTATCCATTTTCCCCGTTAGGCCGACACACTCACTCAGAATAAAGATGTGTGACCCTTTTAATGACCGAGACACTTTCTGCCCTCTTCCAGGCGTTTGAGTACCCTAACTTCTTTCGCATCGTTGTGACGGTGCCGGAGGAGATGATGGTGGAGGCCTGCGTTCGGATCAGGGAGTTTTGCCTGCGCCACCATCGGCCCCTCAGCCGCGACAGCAACGATCTGGACCAGTGAAAAATCAGAGTGGGACCAGGACGACGAAATGCTCTTTTTGGAGACCAAAGCCTAGAGGACGGAAGAATTGTCCACTAGTCACTGGAATCAGCTCTGAAATCGTATCCCACCGTTGTTAGGAAGTCAGAGACGTAGAAGTCGGACGTCAAAACTGTGTTAGTATCGTCAACGAAAAAGCGTGGAAGCGACACATCCGATTGTTCACCGATGGTGTCATTTTTTATGTAAACCGTTTGCAATGAGCCAACCTAATATTTATATTTTATACAGGCAGCGTATATATATGACTTGTTCTTGTGTATTTATATAATTTGTGTAATGCTTTGTATGTCAATGTGATGTAACCTCTTTGATATCAACTGCAGGATTGAAGACTGTGCATATCGTGCATGCCAGCAGGCTTATTTGCTTTCCCAATTATGGGAAGTGAATATATATTTTAATATCCATTTTTATAAACAATATGCATGGATAATCTTCTGCATACTCTGCGAGACAGTGACTTCCGACTATATTGGCCATGCTCTTTATCAGAACATATTGTTTGTTTGTTAATTGTGTGTCATATTGAAACACACATGTATGTATATATAAAACCAAAAAATGTATTTAGTAGTTTTTTGTTCCTAACTACCGAATAAAAACATGTTGACATGAGTATCACAACAAAGCGTTTTTGCTTATCCATAAATCCTTATTGTATGGCATACAATAGTATACTTTAAATCTTGTTTTTATCTCATCAAAAATTCTGAATGACAAGTTAGCTTCAGGGGGCCTCACGATCAGTGCAACGCAATCCAAAGGCTATTTGATTCTTATGTAACTTCCTGTCTGACTGCACAGAAGGATAGGCATTGCCATGAAACCTTGACATTCATGGAGGACTGTTGGTGCTCCCATGACCTTTCCTCTAGCGCCACCATGAGGTCGACACACGTCCTCAGGATGAGTTGTAACAACTATGGTGATCCTCTGACTTTTGATCCGGTGGCATCAGCAGGCCAACATTTTTGGTTGTTGACCAAATTACCTGCAAAAACAATGACATTCCCATCGACCGCACTTCATGGTGTAAGAATAAAATGTCAGTATTATGATACATGATGCATGTAAATCTGACGTTTACAGGACTTTATGGTGTCATGTTCTTGGAACCATCTTGGCATTAGCCGCCTGTTGGGCCCTGATGTATTTGTTCAAACACAAATGTATTTAGGGATACAAACAGTTTTGACACAGGGCCACTCTGCATTACAGAGAGCAGGAGGACCTGCCTAAATGTCCGTATCAAACATAGTTTCACTATGCGACTGTGGCTCAGTGGTGAGCAGGGTCGTCCTTCAATCAGAGGATCGGCAGTTTGATCCCCGGCTCCGCTAGCCCATGTCCATGTGTCCTTGGGCAAGACACTTGACCCCAAAGTTGCTCCCGTAGCTGTTCTACGGTGTGTGAATGTGTATGAATGTTAGTTGGCTCCTCCCATCGGGGTATGAATGGGTGAATGATGGCATGTAGTGTTAAAGTGCTTTGAGTGGTCGGAAGACCAAAAAAGAGATAAACAATTACAGGACTAAGCTGTTATCAATGTGGAAAGTCTTAAGCCTAAAACTGGGAGCTGGTTCCTCAAGAGAAGGGCTTGATAGCTGTAGTCACTTCTTATAGTTCAGCTAACTGGTTGGTATCATTCTACTTATCTTCTGGTAGCTTTTTGGTTGTTTTTGACAGCCAAGTAATGGCCTTATGAATGCAATGCTTTAACATATTAGTTGACTATTTAATTTGAGACATATTTTACAAATTCATGTAATATTGATGTAATTATAGCCAACCAATACTGGATTTCTGAGGCGGATACTGATATCGGGATATGGATGTTTAAAATTTGATCACGATATGTTGGCCACACTTTACATTCACGTTTTTTTTTTACATAAACACATCGTAAAAGCAAAGAGCCTAGATGTGCATCACTAAAGATTTGTTTGTTTAGAGAATTAGAGAATTTTACAGTATATAATTTTAACAGTGTAAATATCAACTTGTTAGTGCTTCTGTTACTCGTCAGCTGACATATATAGGGATAGATCTCTATATCATAACCTAAGGATTATTTTAATGATCATTATTTTTATTTTCTTGATTCTCGCTCATCTACAGAATGTCAGCAAATAGGAAATAAATCCCAAGACAAGTTTTAGGGGCAAATGGTGAATGTACGGGTGTCGGGTCGCGGTGGCAGCAGACCCAGCAGGTTGACCCAGCCTGCCCTCTCACCCGCAACATTCGCTAGCTCATTCTGGGGGATCCCGAGGCGTTCCCAGGCCAGCGAGGAGATATTATCCCTCCAGCGTGTCCTGGGTCTTCCCTGGGGTCTCCTCCCAGTTGGACGTGCCTGGAAAACCTCTAACAGTCCAGGAGGCATCCAAACCACCTCAGCGGACTCCTTTCAACATGAAGGAGTAGCGGCTCAACTCCAAGTTCCCTCCTGATGTCCGAGCTCCTTACTCTAAGGCTGAGCCCGGCCACCCTACGGAGGAAACTCATTTTGGCCGCGTGTATCCGTGACCTCGTTCTTTCGGTCACGACCCAGACTTCCAATCCACCGGTTTCCGGCAGAGCACCATGGCCTCAGATTTGGAGGTGCTAACTCTCATCCCCGCCACTTCACACTCGGCTGCAAAATGCCCCAGTGAATGCTGGAGGTCACGGTCCGAGGCCAATAGGACCACATCATCTGCAAACAGCAGAGAGGCGATCCTGAGACTGGCTGTGCCTAGATATCCTGTCCATGAAAATCACCAACAGGACAGGTGATAAAGGGCAGCACTGGCGGAGGCCGACACCCACCGGAAACATGCCGAGAATGCGAACACAGCTCTTACTGCAGGTGTACAGAGAACGGATTGCCCGTTGCAACGAGTCCGGCACCTCATACTGCAGCAGCACCCCCCAGAAAAAACCCAGAGGGACCCGGTTGAAAGCCTTCTCCAAGTCCCACCAGGGATATGGGTGCGACCCCCCCCCCCCCCAGTCTTCAGGCGCTGCCCCCTCTCCAGGGGACATCTTGGCGGGGTTTAGGAGTTCCTCAAAGTACTCTTTCCACCGCCCAACGATGTCCCCTGTCCGGTTCAGCAACCCTCCCTGCTTTCCCTTCCTGAGCCGTCGGATGGTTTAACAGAACCTCCTTGAGGCCAACCAAAAGTCCTTCTCCATGGCCTCCCCGAACTACTCCCATTGCTCGAGTTTTAGCATCTGCATCCAACGCAGCTGCACCGATGACCTTCCGACCACAGCTCCTAGCGGCCGCGTCCACAATAGAGGCTTTGAACAAGGTCCACTCGGATTCCATGTCCCCAACCTCCTTCGGGATGTGTGAAAAGTTCTTCCGGAGGTGGGAGTTGAAGACCTACCTGACAGGATCCTCCGCCAGACGTTCCCAGTTCACCCAGACTATGCGTTTGGACTTGTCAGGTTGTTCTACCCGCCAACAGCAGGTGCAATCTCTGGGGAAAACTCCAATACGCTGGCGCTCAGCCAGGGGCTGGTGAGTATCCCCACTACTGCCCGGCACCTCTCTCCCTGGGCAATTCCAGAAAAGGACAAAGTCCAACCTTTCTCCAGAAGGTTGTTTCCAGAGTCAGTGTGATGCGTGGCGGTGAGCCCAACTATATCTAGCTGCTGTTAGTGCAGTTATACAAGATTGCCATCTAATGTTGGACTGGAAACATTACAACAGGTTTTTGTTTTCTGACACTGCGACCCGGCCTTTCTGTGTGTTTATGTGTGTGTGTGCCACCCCTATGAGAAGAGTGACCTTTGCAACATGCTCCTCCCTCCTCACTTAAAGACATGGTGGTGAAGTACTTTGTGTGTTGTCCAATAATTAACCACTGGACTGATAAAGCAGAAATAGGAGCGAGAAAGAGAGAGAAAAGAAAGACAGGAGGTCAGATAGACAAGTAAAATCAGCATAGAAAGAGGAAGGACGTTGACTCAGCAGTTGCAGTTTGAGTGGAAAAAGAGGAAGTGTACGAGTGTGTTCACCCAGTGTGCCGAGTTTCTCGCTCTGTTGCTTTTTCTCCGAACTCCATGGAGGACACACAGGTGGCCAGGTTCGTAGAGCTGAACGATGGCACACGGATGCCAGTTTTGGGTCTTGGGACATGGAAGGTACTCTGAACCCTCTTTCCTACATTGTTTACTGTTATCAATTTTGTTGTTTTTTTGCATACTATTTGACTCTTTGTTCTTAAATATGTGTTGCAAATGCATGCATTTTGAGGAAAGGAGTATTTACTGAAGGAATCTGCCAAGGGAGGCAATTGAAAATACTGGCTTTTGATAGGCAGATTATCTGCCCCCCCTCCCTCAAGGTCAAATGGCAAGCTCCCTCATTGGCTGCATATGGATCCCACCCGTTGATGTATAAAGACAACTAGATACACTGTTGGGAGGTGGCGCCCCATGAACATGAACCAAAACTTTTTTTTTTTAACTTACTAGTATAGAATTTATTTACTTTTTTCAAATTGAAAAATGAGTTACATACGTCTCTTTCCCAATGCAAGTATATGAAAAAAAGTATATTGCCCCCAACTGCATCCCATATCAACTTGGCAATTGTAATTCAACAGTCTGGTCACAATGAAAAAATGTATTTCAAAGCCCAGCGCCCTTCCTTCAGGCTTGGATCCTAACTTATTAGTCAAATGAATATATCCTTTTACAGGCAATATGAAAAATATCAAAGTATACGTGCGCATATTGGCAACAGGAGCGGCATTTTGCCATCCAGAAGAGTTAGTCAACTTTAAACAGTGGAGTCAAGCTCTGTCAGTGTAACGAGTGACCGTGTTAACTGGTGACTTTAAGTCAAATGTGTTACTCCCCCGTAGTAACTCACATAAATGACAGAGTTGGATCATTTAGTGACTTAATGTCTCTCTGGTGTAACGTTACCCGCTGTGTTTCTCCACCAAACACATGTTTTTATCTGGACTCTAAATACTCGACCACTTGCTAATATTTTCTACCCGCTTACTAACAGATCTGGAAAGTCACTTTAAAAGGGTCTACTGTTTGACATTTTGGGAAATAAGCTTATTTTGCTTTCTTGCCAAGAGTTAGATACAATTATTACCACTCATATAACATATATTCTTACACTGCCACTGTTTCCCAACTTTAATAATAAAGATAGGGGTGGAGATGGGCCTATTTGATCAAATATTTTTGCTTCTTGCAGTCCTCCCATCTTCCCCGCACCTCGGTCCAGGGTGCGGTGGAGGCTGCCATCGCAGCCGGCTATCGCCACATAGACACGGCTCACAGCTACAGAAATGAGGTAGATATTGGCAAGGCTCTGCGCTCCAAGATACAGCAGGGCATCATCAGGCGCCAGGACATGTTCATCGTCAGTAAGGTGGGTGCCTTGCTGTGTCGCAACACAAGTCACAACATGTCAACGTTAAAGTTTTAGTTTTGCATGAAAGGACGCGTACACCGGTCTCCGGGGTGAAAGTCCTGTGTTTGTTTGACACGCCCGAGCAATGCAAACCTCCAACTCTTTATACATGCTCTTACTGTTCAGTCATGTTAACCACTAAGAACACCATCGGAAAGCCTCCATGCGTGTTTGACAAGTTGAGTGAGAATCGATTGGAAGACGAGAGGAGTACATGGCAAAAGGGAGAAGGAGACTCAAGAGACACTGGCAAACCAGCTGGATCACAGTCAGAATTCTGAGTTTAAGCAAAAACAAAAAAGAAGAACTTTAAAATCTGAATTCTGACTTTAAAGGTGCTGCCGAAATAGCTAACAGTGTTTACCTGAGGGGGAACCGGAAGGTGGGTAATCAGCCTCAGTACATAGCGGCACACAAACAGAGACACTGGGATCAAAACACACACAGAAGAACTTTACAGAGCAAATAGTTGTTTGCTGCCATGCTCTGATTATCCTATTGAGAACCTTTAACAGAACTAGCTGACATTATTTAGTATAAGATACTTTTATTTTATTTTAACCCTCCTGTATTTTTATATATATATATATATATATATATATATATATATATATATATATATATATATATATATATATATATATATATATATTACATACACTTTACAATTGCACTTTATCTTACACTGTACATTTTACTCTATGTCTCGTCTGCACTTTGTTGATTGTTTATTTGTTGTCTACTGTTGTTGCTTGTTGTTGTTTGTTGTGTCTGACGTCCTATGTTGCACCACCCACCACGCTAAGTTCCTTGTAGGTGTAAACCTACTTGGCTAATACAAGGTTTCTGATTCTGATTCTGATATATATAGCTGTGGTGTACCCATCATGCCCCAGAGGACATCCCTAAATGCCTGAATAAGTCCCTGAAGGATCTCCAGCTGGACTACCTGGACCTTTACCTTGTGCATTTCCCTGTTGGCCTAAAGGTTAAGTGTAACATCCACACTCACACAGTCAAACAATTTGTTTTTAAATGCTTGAGAAAAAGGAGATCTACGAACACTGTTCGTAACTTCGGTGGATATAAACAGAGCTTGATTGTCTCAGTCCAAAGGTCAACATTTCTTTGAAAAATATAACATGTAATATTTTCCAAAATGTACAACATGTTCTTATCGAACTAAATATTCGGTTTGCATTTGTTGGCGTTTTTGCCTTTCAATAACATCATTTTCACCTGTACGCTATTAACGGAGTGTGTTTGTTCATTTGAACAACCTGTTTCAATAATTTTATACATTGCCAATATAAATATATCCCTGAATATTCCTTAATTCAATGAGTATTTTCTGGTTCCTTCTGTTTCTCTAAACTCGCTCAATAGCCTTGGAAGAGGGATATAATTCTGTCACAAAAATGAAACATGCCATATATCTAGAAGCATCTGTTTGACTGTTACATTTCTTCTTAGAATACGGGCGACGAACTTTTCCCAAAGAAGGACGGAGTGATGCTGACCTCCGACATCGACTACGTGGATGTCTGGAGGGTAAGAACCGTTACGGGGGAAGTCATCTGACGAATGAAGACTGTATTAACTATACTTAAATGTGAAAGGGAGTGTCTTGGTCAGAGGAGTGCGAGTGATTAAAGATGATTAGCAGCTTGCACACCTGATCCCACTGCTGTCATCAAGCACACCCACACGGGCCAATCAGGAGAGAGAAGCTCCCGGCCAGGACGCCACTTGGATTAGTCCTGTTTCCTTGTGCACTGGCACCACCAGAGGAGAGAGAAGTAGATATAGTATATGCAGCTCTACGCACTACAATACCTACAATAACTACAATATCGTATACTCCATTTCAGCTTTTCAGATGTTCAGTTACTGAAAAAAACAGAATCTGAATGGTTTCCTAAACTTTGTAGTTTTCTCCCTCAAGGTTAATTATATTGTTTCCTGTTCTTCCTCCTGTTGTGTTTAGATGTGTAAATGCTTCATTCTCAAATATACAAAACAATTTGTTTTAATGCCTACAAAATATAAAGATGTATCAATGGGGTTAAATTTGATCTGGTATTAATTAAGTGTTGTTTATGAAGAGAAATGCATCCAGCAGTAAACGTTTCCAAACAAACAAAAGTCAGAACAAAACACAAATAACAGTAATACAATCCTATAATATTGTTTTGTAATCATTTTACAAAAATTACAAGTGGCTAGCAGCAGATCCAATCCAAATCCCCCCCTCTCTCACTGCACCCCCCCTCTACTTTACACACACACACCTATTGTGTCTTTTATTTTCGCCTATTCTCATAGGAAATTAAGTAAATTTAGATTTAGGAATAAAATGTTACATATTTTAAACCATAAGTACAAGTTGTAAATGTAATGTGGTCTAAGGTAGATACAATTTAAAAGCAATATATTGTTGTTATAAATAATAACATTAAATATAAAATGTTACTGGATGATTTCAAATTTGAACCACAAACAAAATAAAACATCCAGCCAGCATTAGAAGGACGTCGTTCTTCATATTGACTCACAGGAGCCTTTCAGAGTGGATGCTAGTCTCCTCTGTGTGTTGCTGTGTCGGCAGGGGATGGAAGGCCTGCAGGCCTCAGGCAAGGTGAGGAGCATCGGGGTGTCCAACTTCAGCACCCTGCAGCTGGAGAGGCTTCTGGCTCTGTGCAGGGTGCCCCCTGCTGTCAACCAGGTGCTGCATGCTCAGCTCCTCTGACATACGTGTGTTCATTCATACATTCTTATGTCCCTATACCTCCTTTCTTTATGAGTATGAACTCATGTCCCATGGTTTGACCTCATTTGGTGTTTTCACAATGAAATGACCTGCACCATGAAAGATGTGTCTTGCCATCATTTACATTTAATTTCATAATTTACCAAGTTCTGTGTGTATAATCATCCATATGTATTCCGCTTTTGTTTGTTTTTGTGTTATCATCCGTAGATTGAGCTTCATCCCTATCTGGTGCAGACAGAGATGATCGAGTTCTGTCAATCCAAGAACATCGCCCTGACGGCCTACAGTCCCTTCGGCTCGCCGCAGAGACCCCCACAGATGTGAGCACCCCTCCCTCACTCCTGTGACTCAGACTGCTGATTGGAAATATAATAAGCACCTGCAATATTCTGCTGGTATCACAAATGCTGGGAGATCCTTTTGTGATCCAAATCCCATTCAATGAGTTAGTTCTGTTGGCCCCAAAGAGGACACAATGCTTTAGAGCCACTTTGTCTTGGTTCATATTGCTCAGTCACAACCAAAGTAGAGGAGTTGTTTATGTTTATTAATGGTGCCTGTCATCTTATAATCAACCCTTTGCTATCTTCACATCATAGATATCAACTGTTTCCATCTGTTTATTTACAAATAGGATCAATCTTGGACACGGAGTCTGGATTTAAAACTGCCAAATAAAGAATAACAGTGAATTATAAAGTAAAGGGAACACCCATGTCCTTTTCATCCATGCATTTGCTTTCATAATGAAATAAAAACATGTAAAAAGGACAATTATATCGCTTTTTGTTATCAAAAACGTAATTGTTTTGCATTTTAACATTGACAATGAATGCAATTTATCTAATTTAAAAAACTTATCTACTTGTTCTCTTTTCTGTTTTCAACATCTTTTAAATGCAATTGTTTTGTGTGTGTATATATATATATATATATATATATATATGTGTGTGTGTGTTCCCCTTGTAAAGTGCTTTGAACAGCCTTTTGTCTGCCTGGTTGTATCTGGCCTATCTTAGGTTCAGAGGAGACCTTGATCCACATCAGCTCCTGGAGGAACCAGTCGCAGCAGGTATAGCCAAGAAGCATAGACGCAGCCCTGCACAGGTCAGTGTGGTCTACTGTGGTCCAAGTGTGTGTGTGTGTGTGTGTGTGTATTCCTTTGTTAGTAACAGCGGTATTCTCCCAGGTGTTGCTGAGGTACCACGTGCAGCAGGGTATTGCAGTCATCCCTAAGAGTGACAAGCCTCATCGCATCCTTGAGAACACAAAGGTAAGACCTCTCCTCTGGCTGTGTCCGTCGCCCACTTTCTTTTTTGTGATCGTGGTGTGTTCATTACATATCGTTCAGTCTTTTGTCTGAACTCTCACAAATTGTGGACGTTTGCAACCTTTTCTTTGCAACCAATGAACAGAAGTTATCATATTTGGAATGCGAAGGGGTCACGTTGAGACGACCCACAGTAGCCCCGCCCCTAACGCATCCCCTGCTTTATGGTCTGTTTGACTCTAAATGACCATAATTTACTAAATGAACATCACGCTGTTTTGAAGAAGACTTGAAACTAGAGATTGAGACCAAAAACTAATGTTTACAATGTTTACTGAGGGAATACATCAAGAGAAGTAGAGTCATTTATATAGACTTCTATACAACCAGAGGAGTCGCCCCCTGGTGGTCAGGAGAGAGAATGCAGCTTTAACACATGAAGCATAGACTTCTATACAACCAGAGGAGTCGCCCCCTGGTGGTCAGGAGAGAGAATGCAGCTTTAACACATGAAGCATAGACTTCTATACAACCAGAGGAGTCGCCCCCTGGTGGTCAGGAGAGAGAATGCAGCTTTAACACATGAAGCATAGACTTCTATACAACCAGAGGAGTCTCCCCCTGGTGGTCAGGAGAGAGAATGCAGCTTTAACACATGAAGCATAGACTTCTATACAACCAGAGGAGTCTCATCTGTCTTGATGATGCTTGTATGGTACGTGGACTTACTGACGGCACCGTTTATCAGAAAACAAAGTGAGACAATAATTAGCGTAGCTAGCTAGCTCACCCTGTGTCCCTACGACCCTGCTGCTAGCATGGCAAAAAAACATAACATTTTAGTAATACTAAAAGGTTCCTCTTCTCATGATGCATACTGCCGTCGAATCATCATTCGACACAACAAAGTCGTGTATTTCACCATGTTTATTACTGCACTACAAGAATGATAACATAATGTTGTCTCAGACGTAAAACAAATAAACACGAGCATCAGTATAGTTGTCTGTCACATCAGTTTTGGTGTTTGTGCAGATCTTTGACTTCAGTCTGACGGAAGAAGACATGAGAGCCCTGAGAGGACTGGACCGGGGGTGGAGGGCCTGTATGCTCGAGGAGTAAGTGGACCTGCTGCAGTAGTGTTCTGCAAACGAACCGCTGTTCTCACGACTGTTGTTCCGTTTCTCAGAATCAAGTGTCATCCGTACTACCCCTTCGTATGAGGCCGTCAGGAGGGCGGAGTCAAGAGACGCCACAGCGGATCCAGTACTACTGGACTACTCAAGGCCGGCTACATGGCGCCTCCCCACAGTATCCGTATCACACGCTGTGTTAGGGTCAAGAATGTGAACACGGATCTTTCAAATGTGACGTCACTGAATGGGACTGGACCAATATCAGGTCATCCATGAGCTCTGAAGAGTCGGGACCTCATTTTCTAGTGTGTTTGTGTCATGAATGAAATACTGTATGTCTGCATTGTTGCATCCTAATTAAAGACAATTTATCCAGTTGAGACTCACAAAATGCTCCAGCAAATCATTCTGAAAAAAGAACGTACGTGACAGTAACTTACGTAATGCAGTGTTGAGAGGTCGCGATCGTATTTCTGTGAGATCACATTGAAAATAACGAATAAACGGTCATTTGAATGAATATAGTTTTGTGCTCCAGAGGAAGTGGCAACGCGCTCTTTGTCCGACTGACTGATGTTTGAGGGACAACAGCCCGTGAATGTCTCAGGAACACCTGCAGGGGATGTCTTCTCAAACGTCCACTAGAAGGTTAAACTGATTAGAATTTGGTGGTCAACGGTTCCCTTGACCTCAAGCAACACGTTTTTGGCCATAGCTCAAGAATCCATTATTATATTATATTATTATGACAATTTCTATAAAAAATGATGAAGTGACGACATTTTGGACAGACGTGCATGTAAACTGCAACTTGACTGGTTGGGGGGAGGCGACAATTCTCCTTTTGGTAGTCTGGCCACCAAATATATGTATGTAGTATATCTATACAGTGTTAATACTCAGGCATGCAGTGTGTCACTCATCTGAAGGTCTTGTAGGAGATTTATAAATGAAAGCAGAGAGAATACATCCCTCTTACTAATCAGATTTTCTTAACAAAGAAAAACCCATAACAAATGATGTTTCTTCTGTTAAAAACATGTATCAGAACTGTTTTGAAGGAGAAAGTCCTTCATCACTGCTGCTACGTGGGGAGTAATCTTCCTGTCATCCCTTGTCCCTTCTTCTTTGTCTCCGGAGAGGGTGACGATGGGGAGTTCTTCACAGTGCACACGCATGCCGAGGCCCCTGCGATGCATTTGGGCAGGTCGGGGCCTCTGGACCACGCGTCCTCCTCGGGGTCGTACACCTGAGTGGCCCTGGAGAACGCCATGCTCTCCCAGCTGTAGCCCCCAAGCACGTAGATCCTCCCCGCCCAGACTGCGAGCCCCGCCTCGCTGTTGGGCCGCAGCAGCGGCGCCACCCGCGTCCATTGGCCGCTGCGCGGGTCGTAACACTCCACCTGACGGATGTCAAAGCGCTCCGTGGTGTCCTCGTCGTTGTCGCTGCCCCCGATGGCGTAGATGAGGTGGTTAGGTGAGGCCATGCAGTGCCAGGCCCTCGCCACGGACATGGCCCGGCGCTCCACCCACACCTCGCCGTCCCGCGACGGATCGTAGCTCAGGACGTTGCGGCGGTATGGGCTGATCTGAAAGTCATGACCGCCAGAGATGTAGACTACACCGCGGTGGACCGTCCCAGCGTGGCCGTAAATGAAGCTAGGAAAGACCGAATTAAAAAAGACGGACGTAAAAAAATATGTCATATGTTCTTTGTGATACATCCGCAGGGGACCGTGAATGACAAACGTCTTGGCAAACCCACCCGTGACATAAATGTCCCCATGAAACAGCGAACCTAGTGGTGACCCGTGTCCCTACCTGGGCAGTCCTGCCACGTAGGACCAGCAGTCTTCAGCGGGACTGTAAACCTCCACAGAGGACGATGCTTTGGCATTGTTATTCCCTCCCACGGCGACCAGACAGTCTCCCACCGCCCCCAGGTAAAAATGCATTCGCCGCTCGTTCATCGGAGCACCCTGGGAAAACAAAGGCATCACACCGTCACTTAGCCGGTAAGAGTCAGGCACAACGGACATAAGAGACCCATGGGGGGCTCTTTCACTCTCCACAGTACCAGGGTCCACAGGTTGTGGCGGGGGTCGTATCGGTACAGCAGGTTGCAGGCGGCTCCGTTGTCCCTGGACGAGCTTCCCCCGGCGGCGAAGATGAAGCCCCCCAGCACTGCCAGGCAGTGGTGGCTCCGCTTGGTCGGCAGCTCGGTTTCCACCTCCCAGATCCCCGTTTCACTGTTCAGCTGGCAGACATTGGCGCTCAGCTCCTCGCCACGTTCCGACACCTCAAGGAGTAAAAAGAGAGGACGGTTACGTGATCAGGCGTGGTTATTAACAAGGAAACTAGTGTAATCACCGTCTTTTCTTTTATGGTTACGAGATATTACAAGGTCGCAACTTAAACCTCAAATCAAAACGTTAGGAATCGAAGCTGCATTCAAATTTGCATTCTTTGCTTTTTTTAACTTTTAGTACATATTGCTGGAACCCTAAAAAAGTATGTACTGAGGTATCTGGTATGCATTCAATTGGGTCAATCTGATTCTGGCACATTAAATAGTATGGTAGTATGGGTATTGGAAAGCACTGCAAGTTTATATAGAACAAATATTCTATATAAATACATTTTCGAGCAAAAACAAATTAACCAAAATGTTATATATGTTCTCTTATGACACCTTGTCATATAAGAGAACACTTTGTGGACTAATAATTGTACAAAAAACATGGCCATCTTGGATATGGCCATGTTTTTTTTTCTTCTCGTAACTACTAAACGGAAGTTACCATATTTGGAATGCGGAGGAGTTGCAGCGACCTGTCAATCACTGTAAGCCCTGCCCCACAGCTTTATGGTCTGTCTGAATGGACCATAATTTACTAAATGAACATCACGCTGTATTGAAGAAGACTTGAAACTAGAGATTGAGACCAAAAACTAATGTTTACAATGTTTACTGAGGGAATACATCAAGAGAAGTAGAGTCATTTATATAGACTTTGCTATAGCCCCCTGCTGGTCAGTAGAGAGAATGCAAGTTTAAAGACACTTCTGCAGAACTGTTGTGTACCTCTCCTCCGGACAGCAGCAGCCGCTCTGCTCCCCCCCTCAGCTTGGTGCGTCCTGTTTGCAGGAGCGGCTGGGCACTGGGCCTGGCGTGGTACACCAGGGCTTCCTTCACCAGGGCCTCGCAGCCGGCCTCCTCCGTCGGAAGGGCCCGCAGCGCCGGCAGCACCCGGTCCGCCAGCTCCGCCGTTGGCATCAGGGGGAAGCGGACGTGGGCGAGGAGCCGTGCGGCGTGGGTCATCCGATCGGGGGCCTCACCGAGCCACCTCAAGGTGGCCTGGAAGAGCTCCTGCTCACCGTCATGCTGGACCTGACGGCGAAGAGGGGAGCGGCTATTTGTAAATCTTTGGGCCCAAAGGTCAAGGTTGAACTTGCAGTGTCAACATCTGAACAACGCGGGGTTGTTTACCTGGCCACTGGAGAGGTAGGACGCCAGTTTGTGTGACGGGGTGTTGCGGAGGAAGTCGGGAGTGAGGGAGAGCGCGGCGAAGCGCGCGAGGACGAAGCGGTCGATGAAGGCGTCGAGCCGCTCCAGGCTGTAGAGCAGGGCCAGCTCCTGCAGGTACAGGTAGTTGTCCTCGCTCACCTCCCTCTCCAGGAATTGGCAGCAGAAATCCACCACGCGCCACACCTGAACAGCAGCAGGAGTTCTTCATTTCATTCCTAATGGTTTGTGTCCATCATAGAGACTTACATGGCTGTTGTTGGTTTTTTCTTTTCTAAACAATTTAACACTACATTTGTACTTGTTGTTAATAATTCAATTCAGTTTATTTTGTATAGCTATACAATCTGTACACATACGACATCCCTGACCTTTGACCTCAGGGGAAAAAAAAGAAGAAACCTTCAGGAGAGCAATTCATAACCACTATGTAAACAATTAATGAAAGCTTTCTAACATGTTAGTTATTAAGGACATTCTTATAATCCTCATCCTATAAAGCATGCCTAGGTGGCGTATAAACAGTTAATTACCGCATAACATACAGACGTAATCAAATATAATCATATGTTCACAGTCGTTTTTAAAGCCCGTTTCAAACTTCCTGTAAATGTGTACAAACAGTTAATAAATGCTGTGTACGCACATTGTAAATACTTTATAAATGCTTGATAATACACCTAAAAGACAAACATTTGCTCACATTAAACGCCACAATCCTTTTTGCCGTATTTATGGTAACTGGTTTAATTTGGCTGAAACGTGAGATTTGTGCCTTCTAAATACAGTGTAATATGAAGACGGACCCTAGTGCATCAAACCATTTAGCATCATGTGTTGAACAGCGTCTCACCTGCAGAAGGTGGGCAGCTTCCAGCACATGCTCAATGTTTCCTCCATCCAATGGCAGCTCTCCGCTGTACAGGAAGTCCACAACAGCGTTCAGACCGATGCAAGACATCCCAACCAGTTCAACCTGCCGACAGGAAGAGGACAGCGGAGCTTGAACCAGCATTGGGCATTTGAGATTGTCCGCCCACGCCCCCGGTGCATCATCCTACCTCCTGCTGGCGTTCCTCCCTCATTCCCAGGGTGAACATGGCGTGGAAGTACGTGCTGGAGACGGCCAGCAGGGCTCGGTGAGCAGGGACCCGCTGGTTGTCCGCCACCAGCAACACGTCGCAGAACAGTCCGTGCTGCCGCTGCTCGTTGAGGCCCTGCAACACCGCCGCAGCTTGATCCCCCCAGCGGAACACCTGCCAACACAACCGGTACACACAAACATACGGTGTGGAAAAGTGCTCTGATGAGATTGTTCCTTTTTGCTTGAATCTCAATGTTCAGTTGAGGGCGATTTAAATTATGCTGGAAGGCAGGGTTTTATCCAGACGGCCACCTCTGCGTCTAAAAAGACAAGCCAATGTGGAAGTGCCTTAAACTTGCATTCTCTCTAGTGTCCATCAGGGGGCGACGCCTCTGGTTGCATAGAAGTCTATTGGAAAATGACTGTTTCACCGATTTCACTTTTTTGATTAAATGGCTTTAATCCGCGTTTGGTCGTACATGAGCCCACCCTCTCCTGTCATTTCTGGTTTCCAAAAACCAAGATGGCGCCGGCTAAAATGCCAAACTTATATATCAGCACTGCTCTCAACAAATTAGGCAAAAGTTTAAAGTAAAAAAAAAAAGTTTTAAGTCATTGAGTAATCTGGCAAATGGATGAGATGATTGTCAGCTTCTTGTTTACCTTCATGCATGTGTCAGAGTCTGACACACACACCTTGGACGATTCACTGATCCGCTGGGGAAGACATACACGACTTGGTTTGCCATTGTCCATTATGTTCCCTCAGGCAGGCATCATCTAAAAAGAACACACACACACACACACACACACACACACACACACACACACACACACACACACACACACACACACACACACACACACACACACACACACACACACACACACACACACACACACACACACACACACACACACACACACACACACACACACACACACACACACACACACACACACACACACACACACACACACACACACACACACACACACACACACGATGTAACCGTCCCCCTCTGCTTGTGATAGACTAGACCGTCAATGACAAGAAGCTTTCTGAAGCTCCTCTTGTTGTGAACGGACAGGCGCTTACATGGTGGGTGGTCGTGAAGCAGAAGGCAGGCATCTCTCGTTACCCCCGTTTAGGCACCAGAAGGGGAAGCGGTTCCCTTTTTTATTTTCTGGAGGAAACAATGAGCACGCGACGCTTTTCACCGACGACACGAACCGGGCCGCTCGTCACAAACAGTGTCTCGTAACATACATCCCAGAAAACACGGCTTTCTTACACCACGGAAAGAGCTGATCAATGTAGCATTTCAGCTAGCCCGAATAAACAAACAGACTTCCGGCTGAGGTTTTCAAAATAAACTAATTTGTCCTTTATCACTCCTTGACACATTGTTTTGCTGCAGCCATGGCACGTCAACGTCTCTGATGAAATTACGCCATTGACCGGAACCAATGGTCTCTCGAAATGATAACTGTTTGTGTCATTTTCACTTGGAAATATCATCACTTTATTATTTTGGCGTTTTATTTTGAAGCCAAAACCTTTTTCCAGCCGATGCCGTGATTGACACCAGGTAGGTTAACGGGAGCTGGCTTTAAATGAGATCCAGGAAATAAGATGCCCCTAATGGGCCAATCACAATTAGGTATATGCGAGTGCGTTCAAGACACACAATGTCACCGAATGCTTTAAAGGCCCGTGCTCAATACTGGGAAGTAATGAACTTGGATGTTGAATTTGTTTTCAACGCTAGTGAATGCAAAAATATCTTGAGGATCATCTTGCGATGGGATCACAGTACCTGCAAATAGTAGGTCATTGGAAGGCCTTCATTTGGATCTCAACTACACACCTGCAAAGTTTTGCGATGCCAAAATCAGGTCAAGGGCGTAAAGTTGGGCTTCCAGTGGCCCCTTTGACCCCTTTAATTATATGGCATATGACATATTATAACTCAACGTTTATTTTGATCCTCAACCATACAACTGTAAAGTTTGGTGACTACATCTCACATGGACACCATCGCGGTAACAATATCTGTCCAAACCCTCACCCACAGAGTCACAAGGTAAAATATATATATATATACTAATATCACGATGGAAGAGAAGGAGAATTCAAAAGTTAGGATAAAATAAACCAGTGTGCAGTAATCGTACACTGGTAATGTTGTAATGAACTGTATTTGCAATATTTAATGTAGTACAGTACAGTACAGTTATCTACAGTCATGTATTGCACAGCGTAGAATATATGGGTTTCAAATGAATTGTCCCTGGAGGACAAAACCGTATAACTGAAATGAAACTCTTGAAACACAAATGGTGGATTTTAATACCTCCGCACTGGGCAAGTTTCACCATTTAGCCCAAGTGAAACCGGAAGTCTGCTGTTATACTTTCAAAATAAAAGAGTGGAAAGCATAATCAGGTATTTTGCATTTTCTGGCGTAAAAAAAAGGCAAACCAGTAGATCTTCCCACATTATGATTCCTTGCAGGATTTCAAAGATACACACTGTTAAACAACAGTGTGTAGCTTATAGTGGGATCTGGTGACAGAAATGGAATATATTTTAATAATGAATATGTTTTCTTTATAATCAGCCAAAATGAAGAATTATTTGGTTTTCTTCACTTTAGAACGAGCCGTTCGCATCTACATTTTTGCGTCGGCTCCCGTTGTAGTTTTCCTAGGGAGAAGTTTCTACGTGGGAGAAGTTTTAGTTGGTTGCATTCTGCAACCTCCCTGCTAGATGTTGCTAAATCCCACACACTTCCTTTAAATTAATTTTACAATGTTACTCTTTTGTCGTTGATGACAGTTATTTCCCGTGTTTATAAAGCATTGCTGTTTGAGTTATCGTCCCATTCCATGTTTCTTGTTTTTTTTCTCCTTTACCTTTCCTGTGGTTTCCTGGCAGCAGTACTGACATCTCAACCCCTATGTCCTTCCCCATGTCCCTGCCTTTTCTCTGTTTGAATGGATAAAACAAATGAATCAATAGAAGGAAGAACCATTCAGTGTAACCAGTCGCATATGAATATCAAATTTCATGCGGTCAATAATGAGTATGTTGTTTTTTATTGGCTAATTGTACTGGGTATTTTCTGTCTGAAAACAGATCACTGTAGATGTAGTACATTCATGTAAAAATGTATCTGGGTTATGATATCATGTATAACAAATAATCTCTCCAAACATATTAGAAATGGCTTTTAGGGATGACAGGCTGCCTAACTAATGAGAAAACATAAGGCTGCTGAGAGGTTATGATTCTACCTCCTTCTGTTTCATGGATTGTGGAGTTCCATTCATACATTGTCATATTCATGTAATGTGTTTATGTAACTCTAACTCTGTTCATCTGTACACATGACATCTATTCTTCTGTCCATCCGGGGAGAGGGATCCTCCTCTGTTGCTCTCCTGAAGCTTTCTTCCCTTTTTTCCTGTGAAAGGTTATTTTTGGGGAGTTTTTCCTGATCCGATGTGAGGTCAAAGGTCAGGGATGTCGTATGTGTACAGATTGTAAAGCCCTCTGAGGGGAGTTTGTGACATTGGGATATACAAAATAAACTGAATTGAATTGAATTCTAAGGCTACATGCTAATTTTGTATTAATACAATTATGACATGCATGTCTCACTGCGAAATGTACAACCACATTTACACACGATTGTGTGAATAAATATATAATATCACAAACAGTGTTGTTTGGCAGCATCCAGTACCCTCCAATCCTTTTTTCGCCTTTATCTTGAAAGTACAAACCGGAAGTTGTCGTCGTGCGTTGCGTCTGCCTTGACAGCGGCCCTCATTCCGGTGACCATTCACAGGGAGAAGGTGAATCCAGCGTCGAAGGGGGACTACTCTGCTGGCAACCTGGTCGACGAGCATCACCAACGCCCATAAAGTAGCGACATCCAGGAAATACAGCCCGCTGCATCCGCCCGGCTCAGTCGCTCCAGTGGTCGTGATTTTGGAGTGAAGCCCATCGCGTCCCGTTATCAGCTGCACTCCTCTGATGCGCTGCATCAACTGTAGAAGTTAGCTGCTCCTTTGACACCGTGCTAGCTCGCGCTCCCTCTGACACCACGCCGACTGCGACTGTTTGGACTTGTCTGACGGGAGAGGAAACATGGCAACCCAAATCGATAAGGAGGCTTGCAGAGAGGCTTACAACCAGGTCCGGGACGATAACACGGACGTCAATTGGTGAGTGCGCCTCTCCACGCGCCGCTAAAGAACGGGACTAATGTGTATTTGTGTGCTTTTGAGAAACGCATTTCATACATGTGGCCGTCTGCGTGTGAATAATGAACACGCAGTCGCCATTCTTTACTTCTCTACATCCATCGATCCGTTTGTTCGATCTGATCGGCGTTAGAGCGGTGATCACATCGCCCGACACCGCCCACTGCGCCTTCTTCTCGGGGCGAAGGGCGCTGAAACATGAGGCGGATCTTCTCTTTCTTTCTTTCTTTTAATAAAACGTAACCTTTTATTTCGAATAAGCCCAGTTGTTCGGCTAACCGGATGCGTGTCGACTGGAAGACACATTTATAAAGACATAGAAGACGCAGCGCGCGGCGTTTGCGGCTTTTTGTCGCGTGAACGTTCGCATTTAAATTGCCACTTGAAATTGCCCGATATTTTCAAGAGGTTGCACCCGCTCACTCCGAATAACGTCGGAGGAAGAGGAGGAAGAGGAGGAAGAGCCTTTCGGAAATCGTTTCCAACTGGATTCGACACACTGATTCCAAACGGCTCAGCCTGGTAACAATATGTAACTCAAACGGCGTCCAGGCGACTCCCATGTCGCTGATCCGATCTAGCTGATCTGGATTCAGTGTTAGCGGGCACACGCACACGCACGCTGCACAGTTATCGGGGCCCCGGCGGGGCAGAAGTAATTTCCTTTGTCCCGTATTCAGAGGGGATAACGTTATAGTAGTGACACGCGCACATGGCTGACACACGGCCCCCCCCCTCTCCCCCTCTCCCACCTTGCAGTGGTGGGCAATCTGTGTGTATTGCGCCAATCTGCGCAGCAACAAAAAAAAGGGCCCCGATGTGCGCAACGATGTAGAGAATCAAGCGCTCGTGAGGGCGGAGGGTGCTGACTGACTGCTGGTGTGTTGTGTCCTCCAGGGCCGTGTTTAAGTACGAGGGCGCCATGATCCTGCCCGCAGGACAAGGGGCGGACTACGAGGACTTCAAGAGCATGTGCACAGGTAAGGAGGGGACCTCATTGAGCATGTACACAGGCAAGGAGGGGACCTCATTGAGCATGTACACAGGCAAGGAGGGGACCTCATTGAGCATGTACACAGGTAAGGAGGGGACCTCATTGAGCATGTACACAGGTAAGGAGGGGACCTCATTGAGCATGTACACAGGTAAGGAGGGGACCTCATTGAGCATGTACACAGGTAAGGAGGGGACCTCATTGAGCATGTACACAGGTAAGGAGGGGACCTCATTGAGCATGTACACAGGTAAGGAGGGGACCTCATTGAGCATGTACACAGGCAAGGAGGGGACCTCATTGAGCATGTACACAGGTAAGGAGGGGACCTCATTGAGCATGTACACAGGCAAGGAGGGGACCTCATTGAGCATGTACACAGGTAAGGAGGGGACCTCATTGAGCACGTACACAGGTAAGGAGGGGACCTCATTGAGCATGTGCACCCGAGTTACTCCACCAAGCACTGCCGGTGTTGGTGTGCTGCTGGCTGGTCTACTGTGTGTGGGGCTTTGTTAACCGGCCTGCTGGATGGGCCACACAGCTTGACTTGGCAGGACTCTAATCTCTTAAGACTCTCGGTGCTCTGTCACCCACTGGCCTTGAGCCCTGCAGCCTAAAGACACTCAGAGCACTTACCACTCTGTGCAGTTGCGTAATCTCCTCCACGATATCCTGCACGTTTTTGTTTAGTTCTTTACAAGGTGAAACGTTGAGGTCAATCTTTTTCTTGTTTTTTGTTTTTGTACAGCATAGAACTTTAAACCCACTAGTCGGCATTCATGTTCACCTGTCGCTGCTTTTGAGTCAAAATAAATACATCTACATAAAGCGGAATAAGGCACCATAAAATGGTTTCAAGCGCTTTTCTGGTTGTGTGAGAGAGTGACTTTTCGAATGAATGATCAAGTCTGCTGCGTATTCACAACCCAGTTATTACCGATCGAGTCCCTCTGTCTGCACGGAGCCCATTTATGTTCATCACGAAAAGAGAAAAAAGATAATGATTCACAGGAAACAAAACTAACTAGAGAGAGAAAAGAGCTCTATTTATATTTTCAAATAGGATTAAATTGATCTCTGAGATATTTGGTCATGTTCTCAGTCTCCAACTTAAAGCATCTGCTCTGATATTGGGTGTGGCTAAGTGTTGTCTTTAAAGATTGTTGCCTCGGGCTCTACTCCTTTTTTCTATTTTTTTACATTTTCTTTGCTCCCTGTCAGTTCAGAGCTCACATTCCTGTGTTGAAATAACTCATTTATTATGACCACGCTTTCGACCGCGCCGCCGGTGCGTTTGTCATCGGTTCCTGTTGAGAGATGACACACAAACATTATCAGACATCTGTCTCTGTGGCCTTGTTTTCCTTATTTAGCAGTGAAGTTGTAACTCTGCAGAAGAGAGAGAGAGAGAGAGGGAGACCTCCGCCCCCCCGAGTGTAGGAGGAGCCGATGCGGGTTGCTCGTCTACCGAGGCCTGAAGAGGAGGGCTCATCCTTTCGCATTGTGATCTTCAAGTCGTCCGACAGGGAGGCACATTCTGTTGTGCACAAGCCGAGTCAATACTGCACGTTTGAAACCCTTCCATGGAAATAGAATGGACACCAAGACTTTTAAGAACACAATTTCTGCTGATGCAATGTAGCAACAAGCAATAACTTATTTAGTCACTGTCATGGATTATTCATTGTAGGTCACCAAACTCTCAGCCTATGGGCAGGATTTTGTGCCGACTTGGGCCCAACAGTTCTGGGTTCTCCCTGTATACAGTCGGACAGTATAACTACAATCCAAACAGCCATCACAAAAGTACCTGCTGTGATTCCAGTTTGAATTGTCTTCTTCGTCTCACGAGGTGTGCTACAGGGTTAGCATTGGTGCCAATGTTACAGGGTTAGCATTTGTGCTAACGTTACTGGATTAGCTTTTGTGCTACTGGGTTAGCCTTTGTGCCAATGTTACAGGGTTAGCATTTGTGCTAACGTTACTGGATTAGCTTTTGTGCTACAGGGTTAGCATTGGTGCCAATGTTACAGGGTTAGCATTTGTGCTAACGTTACTGGATTAGCTTTTGTGCTACTGGGTTAGCCTTTGTGCCAATGTTACAGGGTTAGCATTTGTGCTAACGTTACTGGATTAGCTTTTGTGCTACAGGGTTAGCATTGGTGCCAATGTTACAGGGTTAGCATTTGTGCTAACGTTACTGGATTAGCTTTTGTGCTACTGGGTTAGCCTTTGTGCCAATGTTACAGGGTTAGCATTTGTGCTAACGTTACTGGATTAGCTTTTGTGCTACTGGGTTAGCCTTTGTGAGCGACAGTGCCCGTCCCTCACTGTACAAACTGTCCATTCTCTGGGGAGCATGAATCGACTCAGTAGCTTTAATGATAATCTGTCATTTAGAATTTCAGATTTGACTTTGTGTCCAGGTGAAAATCCTGTACACCCAATGGTGTCACGAGAGGAACGGTCAGAAGGTCACCCGAAACAGTGGAACGCATCCCGTCAGGAGCCTAGAAATAAAAAAAACATATGGGCATCGTTAAAGTGATTAGCATGCATCCTTTGGGAACCCTGCACCAAATGAAGACTAACTTCCCCGTCCTCGGAAGATAACAAAAAAAACAAGACCAAATTTGGACTCCGTTAACATGTTGGTAACACCACTCCTCTCCGAGCCCACCTGACACTGTCCACAGGAGACGGCTCTGGTTTCCTGGCCGTGTCCCGCTGAGGGACCGAGCGTGGGCCCGGGGAGCGGACACAGGAAGACACGGTGTCACCCGCCCCACCGTGTGTGCCATAATGAGGTCATTTTACGCAGAGCACCGTGTCTCCCGACATGTCCGTTTCTTTTTTGCTGTCTCATTGTTGTCGTTTCGGTGCAGTTTCTCTGCTGCAGCAGGAGGTGGGGGAGGTGGGGAGAGGAGAAGCCGTCTGCAGACTCAGCGTGGCGTTAATGGGAAGACAAACCAGGAAATGAGTGAGGAAGTGTGTTTGCACTAGTTCCTCTCTGGCAGTGACAATGACAGTTAAGACAAAGGGTCGGGTGCGTGCGTGTGTGTGTGTGTGTGTGTGTGTCTTTTGTGCGGCCGCACTGATAACACTCTTTTACAGTGGTTGCGTGTTAGTGTGCGGCTCGTCTGATCTGAGCCAAGAGTCTCAAATCGGCTGCTTCAACAGGCGCATAAAGATAATCCAGGTCGCACTGCAGGACTCTGTGACGTTCGGGAAGAATTGACCTGAGACACTGCTTCAATTAGCCCGTTACCACCTTCAGAACCATTTCAGAAATTCTCATAATCTAATTTTGACCATCTTAATCAAAGTCTTGGCCTTTGGCACTTTTTTACTACATTTGTAATATTCGATGCCAAAGCATGTGCAGCGTTAAGTTGTGTTTTGAACAATGATCAAGTTGTATTCATACAGCACCATTCAAACAATTCAACGTGCTTCACACGTCTAAAACAAGATACTGACGAGACTAATGCACACCAAATTACTTTTAAGAAGAAATAAATACATGTTTGACTGCGAGGTGAAAGGCTCGACCGACCCGATGACATCACAAAAGAAGGTGCAAATTGGTTCAGCGGACAAAAGAACCGGACGAACGGGAAACGACCATTTAAAAGGATCATTTGTGAAGTCTCGGGAGGCAAAGTTGCCCTCCATCTTTGACCTGGACAACCCCCTCCATAGGTGACACTGCGTTAGAGACTTTATTATAGCAGATGTATAACGCCACGGTGTCCTTGTGACTGAAAATATGAGGCGACCGTGGAAAACGGAAACGTTAAGTTGCCTCCAGCAGGGCGCTGCCTGATGTGTGACGCTGACTGTCTCAGTGAGCGGGGATGAGATGCTTTTCCACTTTGAGTCTCAGGATGATGGACCATAGACTGTTTAGAAGTGGACGTAGTCATGGTGACGTCACCCGTTAGTTTGTGTACTGATGTTTTGAAGCCTCGAGTTCCTCCATCTTGGAATATGGCCGTGGGCATGTTCTCTTTTTTTTGGAGGAGTCACGTAGAGACCCGGCTCAGAGACTTGTCAATAAAAGTAAGCCCCGCCCTAAAGCATACTCCGCTTTATGGTCTATTTAACAATTCTAATAATAAATTGCATTTGTATAGCGCTTTTAAACTGTATTTGAGGCACTTTACATGGTAAAAACGGAAACAATAAAAGTAATCATAACAGCACACAAGAAAGATGAAATTCAAGGTTCAAAGCAGATTTAAATAGGTCAGTTTTGAAAGTGGCGAGTGAGGTGAGACTGTCTGAGGTGATGGGGGAGAGAGTTCCAGAAGGAGGGGGCAGCAACGGAGAAGGCCTGTCCCCCCAGGTCCGATGCTTGGACAGTAGGGGGGGGGGAGGTTGGTGTCGGTGGGGGGGCGTTGGTGAAGGAGGTCAGAAAGGTCAGTGGCGGTTTTGAAGGACTGGGATGATGTGTTCTCTGGAGTGGGAGAGCAGACGGGCAGCTGAGGTCTGGATGTGTGTGTCTCTAAATGGACCGTAGTTCACGAGATGAACATCATCTCGTATTGAAGAAGACTTGAAACTAGAGATTGAGACGACACTTGTGGATTCACTTCACTCTGCAGAACTGGAGGCTGCCGACAGGGCGGGGCTTTTATAGCTGGGTATAAAACATTAGCGATGATGGTTGTGAACATTCCTACTGGTAGAAGTCCTAATATTGTAGATATTTAGGCCAATCTCTACACGAAGACCACCTTCTTCTTGTATGGATCAATATTGTGTCATTTACGCATATCACATGACATTGCATAAATATAATAATAATAATAATATACTGATAGGATTAAATGTCCAAGATATTTAATATATTTGAAATGATTATTTACACAATAGGTAGATTTCCTAATGTTTGTGATGCATATACATTAAACAATAATAATAATTATAGCCACAGCAGTCTATTCTTTTTGTATACTTTATCTTGATTATTTCACTTCCCAATTTAAATTATTAGCTTTCATCAATAGGCCTTTTTGTGGCATGTCATGTTCTCAGAAGTTCTTCCTGTGTCAGTTTTGGAGAAGCTTCATTGTGCTGATTGTACAAATGACAGAAAGAGAGCAGCTCTTTTCTGTGAAGACCCACATCAGAGTTTTGTTGGGAGAGAGACAAACATTTGGCGGAAGCGGCCACCTCGTAATTCTCTGGGCGACTGTAGAAATAAATAAAACGAAGAAACATGTCATATTCATAACACAGACAGGGGATACCGTGTTTGAGATTTGTATGTTGATATTAGGATGCAGCAGGAATAATGCAATGATTTAATTCAAAAAATCTTACAAGCTGGAGTCCAACATAACAATCAGGAAAGATAATTAATACATAAGATAATGAAATAGTTCTGAAATGTACAATGCAGGTTTAAATAAGACTAATATAAGACTAATGCCACACAGGTCAACAGGTTTGGTCCAATGGTAAACTGCGTTTGTACCCAGGAGGAAATCTAATATAAAAAGTTTCCCTAAATCACTCCTTCAAGCCACTTAAGAACCAACCCGTTCCTCCCAGTGGTTCTTGCATAAGGCCCATTGTTCCGGTTGAATGGGATTCAGAGGCCCGAAGAGGTACAAGTCGGGGAGAGAAACGCAGCACAAGTATTTTAGGGTTTGCTGCACGTTCCTCACAGACAGCGGCTCCTTCAGTGGACCACCATGACAGTGATGGGCGTGGCCACTGGCACACAACTGCAAGGCTCACAAAAGATTTTACTCCATTAGTCTGTTGACCTGAATATTTTCTACACACACACACACACACACACACACACACACACACACACACACACACACACACTTCACCCAGTTTGGGACTGTGCAGTGCAGTGGAATTACAAAAAAAGCAGAACCGTTGTATTCATCCTCACTGCAACTGTTGCTTTCTCTCTTTGTCTGTCTTTCTTACACACACACACACACACACACACACACACACACACAAGATGTACAAACAGTGGCCCACAGGGGGTGGGATGAAGTGTCTCATTTAAAAAATCTCTGCCGTAATGTCTCAACACTCTTCTGTCTCCTCCCTCAGATGACGCCCGTCTGTTCGCCTTCGTCCGGATCACGATGGGGGACGCCATGAGCAAGCGGGCCAAGTTCACCCTCATCACCTGGATCGGGGAGAACATCAGCGGGCTGCA
This sequence comes from Cyclopterus lumpus, assembly GCF_009769545.1. NCBI lineage: Eukaryota > Metazoa > Chordata > Actinopteri > Perciformes > Cyclopteridae > Cyclopterus > Cyclopterus lumpus. The sequence goes on from NC_046971.1 coordinate 25,977,971, forward strand.
GCGCGCCAAGATCAGCACCGACAAGGCGCTGGTCAAGGAGATTGTGCAGGTCAGTGACCGTCACACGTGGAGGAAGTGGCAATTACAGTAATGGCAGTCATCGTGAGGCAAAATGGCCAAAATACGATTAATCAATAAACCAGCTGAACTCTAGATAATCCAAAATAATGTGAAACATTTAGCAGTATGGGCTATGTGCGCTTCATATTTACATGTTAAAGCTGCACCAATCGATACGTTTATATTAACATTAGGGGGGGGGGACAATGTTGTTCCTACAGTCATCAGGTGGAAACCCGATTCCAATGTTGCTCTGTAGGATATGTAAACCGCATGAAAACACGCAGCACAGTGCAGCTTTCATTCTGCATTTGAATTGGACCACGTGGTACCGTGAATGTGACCAGCCATGCTGTCGTACGCTCACCTGAACCTATTGCCAAAGTGTTGGAGATATTAAAAAGATCTGTTATTTATATTACCTGTTGTAAATTATTGTGTATCAAATTAAGAGTTGTTATCGAGTTCAGTAGCTTGGAGATCTCCTCTTTATCAACTCTTGGACTGAATTGTGAAAGACACAATGCAGTGGCTTAATAATTGTCCCTGTACAGAGGACAAATATAAATAATTTTTGATAGCAAGCATGCTGTCAATTATAAACTATATATTTTGGGATGACTCCTATATAAGTGTTTAGTATTATTGTTGATGGATTCAGGTCCAAATCTTCCCATTATTGTGGCAACTTCCCCTCAAACATCACGTACAAAAAAAACCAACACATTTGAAGAATGTAAGCCCTAATTGGGTTGTGTGAAGTGAAAAGTAACGTTGGTGTTTTCTGAACTCTTTTGTGTCCACAGAACTTTGCCAAGGAGTTCATGTTCAGTGACCTGAGGGAACTGGATGCGGACAACATCCGCACAGAGCTGAAGAAGGCTGGCGGAGCCAACTATGACGCTCAGGCCGAGTAGAGAAGCCCCATGGTCCACTGGAAGTGTCGGGGTTGGGGTTTGTGGGGCGGGGGGTGGAGGGTGTGGTCAGGGTGGGGTAAATGGGGGTGGAGGGGGGTTGGGGCAGGGCCGCTACCTCTTGGGGAGAGGGTGAGACGGGATGGAGAGGGCTCTTGAGGAAAGGGAAAAGCACGCACAAACCGATCTGAGGTGCACCAGCAGCATCCTTAGGACGTCTTTCTAATACTAACCAAACACGTTCATGCTGCCTAATGTCAGCTTATTAGAAAACAGCATTCTCTCTTTTTTCCCCCACTAATTTAACAACTTATTAATTTACTCCCAACCACAGCTTCAGAACACATTAGTGGGACTGTGGCTACTGAGTGTATTGGCACAGTTCAGATGCTGTTGGTGCACCTCCAAATGATAAGAGGTAGGGCGTTTACCTACTGGACTTTAACAGTGTGGTGTTAGGGGTCCTATCTTGGATATGTAAAAGGTACTTCCACAGCACATCTGGGGGCAGATCAGGGCCCCATTGTCCCCAGGCAGACACTGGAATATCTTACTTGAGTTTTTGCACACGTGATCAGCGACACGTAAATAGAGGTGCAATTGAACTCGTTTTGCACAATGTGATTGGTTTGTTTGCTCAGCTCAGAAAAATCAAACTTGTCTCGGGGGGGAAAAATAAATATGACCCTTATTTTAGGCACCCATGACGAAAACAACAACGCAGAAAATATATATTGACACGTGAAAGATGCCCCTCACTGTGGAAAACCCTGAAGATGGGAGGCTCGATGGCACTTTCTGGTCTGTGTGGTGAATGAATATCTGGTGATTAGCAGCGGCTTAGCTTAGCATAACGAAACAGGGAAATGTCCTGAGGTAACTGAACCTGCTTACGAGCTCCTCTAAAGCTAATTAACACATTTTCTGTCCGTACTAAAACTGACAGTCACTGTTCATGGCTGAGAAACATTCCGGCGGCGAATTGCCATTTTTACACTTTGGTTTTTGTACCAATTAAACAAATCCGATACAATATATAAATGAATGAGCATGAGAGGTGTTGGTATTCTTTTTCCCCCTGTTTTTTGGTCCGAGCCATACAAGCTCCTTCCCCCTATTTTCAGTCTTTGTGCTAAGCTAACTAGCTGCTAGCTGGAGCTTCGTGTTGAACGGACAGATAGGACAGTGGTATCTACCTTCCCATCTACCCACAAAGAAATAACAAGAAAGCAAATGAGCCAATTTTCCCAAAAGCTGTTCCTTTTGGCGGCGGCTATCTGACGGGTCCACGCTGACATGTTGCACTCATTGCTGAGGATTCGCTCCGCCTCTCTAATGTGTCATTAAAAAGCAAGTGGATAGCCTCAAACTGGCCTCCCTCCACTCCCAGCCTCCGCCCCCTCTCCCCAGTCAGCCCATGGTTGGTTATCTACTGTGCTGTGCATCACCATCTCACTCATCCTCATCTCAGCTGGGCTGCAGTTGAGCAACAGGAAGTTGCATTAATGAGGCTTCAGCGCTGTTTGCTGCGGAACGATTTCATGTAACAAGGATGAGTCCGTTGACGAGGACCGAGGTCTCCTTCTGGAAGGAAGCTCTTTACTGGCAGGCATGTGTTTGACAGCGGAGCCTGCTCTTAGTCATGATACACTGTACCTCCAGGAGGAAAAGATCTCCACTCTCTCACAATATCCTTGGCGATGGTCGGCGGCTGCTTTGAGTAAGTAATCCTGCGTCATGCCGCTAAGTACACGTTTAGCTAGCACTTCATCTCAAGCCAGACAGCTGTGTTTGGATTGCAGCCTCAGTCAACCATCACGGACTGTAATTCTCCCTCCTGTCTTCCTACTTGTGCTTAGTGCTGTGAATCCCTAACCCTAACCCACTAGTCCAATTGTGTCTTTTCTTTTTTCGTGAGTGATCATTTCCGGACCTAATTTTGATCTATATCCTAATTTTGCACTTTTTACTGTCTCGTTCCAGTTTGTTAGATGCGATCAATGTTTGCTGGGGCAGAATTAGTAGAAGAGGCTTTCGGCCTGTAGATATTATGCCCTATGAATACAGAGAAACCTCTAATATATTGAGCAGCCGTTCTAGTCGAGTATTGAATGTTTTCCCCAAATCTCAAAGGATTCCCAGAATGGAGATCTTTTCCTCCGGTGTTTCATCTCACGCTCTACCACTCAAAGGTGTCCATGCCTACTGTAACATACTGTGTTTGACTGCCTTAGCCTCCCAGGGAGAGAGGGGCATCATGGGAGCTTGTAAACTCTACACTGTGATTGGCTGTCTTCCTCACATGGGGGCGGGACTTTGATCAGCACATGGCTCATCACGACATGGGCCTGGTCTCATTGTCCCGACCCAGGAGGAGCCATTTCTCGGTTGTAGCATCTCTTGTTAATTTGGTTTCAACCCTCTCTTCTCTACCCCCCACCCCCCCCTCATCCCCTGCAAAAAAAAGTAAATGGATGTTTTTCTTGAACCTTTTTTTTGTTTGTTTTTTGTTTTTGAGATTAATTATATTTTCTCTAAAGTGTTTTACCTTTTTGATTTGATTTTTAAAAGCATTGTTATTGATCATTGGCAGAAGAGATTTTCAAAAAAATAAATAATGTTTCAAAAAAAAGAAAGAACAATTAATACTGAGGGGGCACAAGATCAGTCATTTCAAAATAAAATTGATGTTTTTTCCAAAACCTGCTTCTCAAAGTGTCTTTTGTCTTACCATGAATAGTAGGTGTCTATGAAGCGTTCATTACCATGAATAGTAGGTGTCTATGAAGCGTTCATTACCATAAATAGTAGGTATCTATGAAGCGTTCATTACCATGAATAGTAGGTGTCTATGAAGCGTTCATTACCATAAATAGTAGGTATCTATGAAGCGTTCATTACCATGAATAGTAGGTTTCTATGAAGCGTTCATTACCATAAATAGTAGGTGTCTATGAAGCGTTCATTACCATGAATAGTAGGTGTCTATGAAGCGTTCATTACCATGATTAGTAGATGTCTATAGAGTGTAAATTACCATGAATAGTAGGTGTCTAAAAAGCGTTCATCACCATGAATAGTAGGCGTCTATAAAGCGTTCATTACCATGAATAGTAGGTGTCTATGAAGCTATCATTACCATGAATAGTAGGTGTCTATGAAGCGTTCATTACCATGAATAGTAGGTGTCTATGAAGCGTTAATTACCATAAATAGTAGGTGTCTATGAAGCGTTCATTACCATGAATAGTAGGTGTCTATGAAGCGTTCATTACCATGAATAGTAGGTGTCTATAAAGCGTTTATTACCATGAATAATAGGCGTCTATGAAGCGTTCATTACCATGAATAGTAGGCGTCTATGAAGCGTTCATTACCATGAATAGTAGGTGTCTATGAAGCGTTCATTACCATAAATAGTAGGTATCTATGAAGCGTTCATTACCATGAATAGTAGGTGTCTATGAAGCGTTCATTACCATAAATAGTAGGTATCTATGAAGCGTTCATTACCATGAATAGTAGGTTTCTATGAAGCGTTCATTACCATAAATAGTAGGTGTCTATGAAGCGTTCATTACCATGAATAGTAGGTGTCTATGAAGCGTTCATTACCATGATTAGTAGATGTCTATAGAGTGTAAATTACCATGAATAGTAGGTGTCTAAAAAGCGTTCATCACCATGAATAGTAGGCGTCTATGAAGCTATCATTACCATGAATAGTAGGTGTCTATGAAGCGTTCATTACCATGAATAGTAGGTGTCTATGAAGCGTTAATTACCATAAATAGTAGGTGTCTATGAAGCGTTCATTACCATGAATAGTAGGTGTCTATGAAGCGTTCATTACCATGAATAGTAGGTGTCTAAAAAGCGTTCATTACCATGAATAGTAAATGTCTATGAAGCGTTCATTACCATGAATAGTAGGTATCTATGAAGCGTTCATTACCATGAATAGTAGGTGCCTATGAAGCGTTCATTACCATAAATAGTAGGTGTCTATGAAGCGTTCATTACCATGAATAGTAAATGTCTATGAAGCGTTCATTACCATGAATAGTAGGTATCTATGAAGCGTTCATTACCATGAATAGTAGGTGCCTATGAAGCGTTCATTACCATAAATAGTAGGTGTCTATGAAGCGTTCATTACCATGAATAGTAAATGTCTATGAAGCGTTCATTACCATGAATAGTAGGTATCTATGAAGCGTTCATTACCATGAATAGTAGGTATCTATGAAGCGTTCATTACCATGAATAGTAGGTGCCTATGAAGCGTTCATTACCATAAATAGTAGGTGTCTATGAAGCGTTCATTACCATGAATAGTAGGTGTCTATAGAGTGTAAATTACCATGAATAGTAGGTGTCTAAAAAGCGTTCATTACCATGAATAGTAGATGTCTATAAAGCTTTCATTACCATGAATAGTAGGTGTCTATGAAGCGTTCATTACCATGAATAGTAGGTATCTATGAAGCGTTCATTACCATGAATAGTAGGTGTCTATGAAGCGTTCATTACCATGAATAGTAGGTGTCTATGAAGCGTTCATTACCATAAATAGTAGGTGTCTATGAAGCGTTCATTACCATGAATAGTAGGTGTCTATGAAGCGTTCATTACCATGAATAGTAGGTGTCTATAGAGTGTAAATTACCATGAATAGTAGGTGTCTATGAAGCGTTCATTACCATGAATAGTAGGTGTCTATGAAGCGTTCATTACCATGAATAGTAGGTGCCTATGAAGCGTTCATTACCATGAATAGTAGGTGTCTATGAAGCGTTCATTACCATAAATAGTAGGTGTCTATGAAGCGTTCATTACCATGAATAGTAGGTGTCTATAGAGTGTAAATTACCATGAATAGTAGATGTCTATAAAGCGTTCATTACCATGAATAGTAGGTGTCTAAAAAGCGTTCATTACCATGAATAGTAGATGTCTATAAAGCGTTCATTACCATGAATAGTAGGTGTCTTTAAAGCGATCATTACTATAAATAGTAGGTGTCTATAAAACGATCATTACCATGAATAGTAGGTGTCCATAAAGCGTTCATTACCATGAATAGTAGGTGTCTATAAAGCGTTTATTACCATGAATAGTAGGTCCTAAATTGGGTTGTGCCGATGCTAGTTAGTCGTTTTTCAGTTGGCTTTAAAAAGAGTTTAACTAACATTTCATCCGTCAAACTTCCCTCTGATTTCTTAGTAAATAAAAGGTATAAATAAATAAATAAACCATCTTGGAATCCTTGCAAGGTGTTTTACAACTGGCATCTACAACTAAAATTAAAAACTAATCCAGAATTATTATTATTATTTCTTTTTTTACAAGGACAAACTACAACGAGATGCAAAAAGACCACAAAGACCCACAAAATGACCACGAAGAGACAGTACCACTACAATGATATCTAAAATTATCACAAAGAGAGAGACAAAAAACACACAAAAGAACAACAAATAGGTTTGACAACTATAAAGTCTGTGTGTCTCCTATGTGGGAGAGGTGGTGAGGCCTCTGGCACGTCTTTGCCTAGGGGCCCAAATCTCCAACCAAACTGTCGGGGGTCCGTTGCTTTGTGGGTAATGTAGACGCCAGGTTTCATTAAGTTTGAAGTATCTCTTGTTTTGTTTTTGTGTGGGAGTGTAATACAAAATGCTTTCACAACCTTCTAATGTAGAGTCCTTCACTGGACCAAGTCTGAAGGGACATATTTAATTTTAGATTAGTTTGTTGCTGTCTTTTGAGGTAATAAGAGCATTTTGGCAATTGTGGATTCAAGGTCCACAGAGCAACCGTCTCTGGGAGCTTAGAGGACTCCCAGGGGTTTCCATGGTCACCGCTGTCGTGCAGCCAGCAGTCGGGGAGGAAGACAAATCTTTTTCTTCGTGCTCTCGTCATACAGTGTGTCGGTTAGGTCCTGGTCCCTCTGCTGCAGTCTCGCCATTACTCGCAGATCTCAGCTGTCTTTTGGTTCAACCTCAATAAATGAATACATGACTTATTAAATGTTCAGAAGCCACGTTATCAGGTGACTTATTACTGTAATAATCAGGAGCTTGTGCTGCCGTTTAGTTCTGTAGTTTCTGCAGCGGCGACATCCCACTCTTCCTTTCTGAAATGATGAGTTGCCCTCGGACATCTCATTCCACCGCCCTGTATTTAAACAGTTATTCTCTGTATTCAGGTAATTGCATGGCCGATAAATGGTAATGGTAAATGGACCTGAACTTTTCTAGTCTTCAGACCACTCAAAGAGCTTTAACACTACATAACATCATTCACCCATTTACACCCATTCATACATGATGGGAGGGGCTAAGGTTCCACCTGCCCATCAGAACTAACTAACATTCACACACCGTAGAACAGCAACGGGAGCACTTTGGGGTTAAGTGTCTTGCCCAAGGACACATTGGCATGGGCCAGCGGAGCCGGGGATCGAACCCCCGGTCCTCTAAGATAAGTGTGTTACCCTTGAACACTGTTTCCTAACGACTGAATCCACAGTCAGTAAGCCTTCTAATGGGCACGGTGGGTCAGTATGTCCACAGAGGACCAGGCCCACTGAGTGAAATAATCACTGATTTCCAATAAAGGGGCTTGAGTCGCTCTCGATGCCGGGTTTCCACAATGAGTGAGGCTGCTGGTCTGTATCAGGTCAGCCGATGGCCGCCAGCTGTTCAAACCCACACGCCATCGGCATGTGTGTGTTGTTCTGCTACAGCTGTCTGATGAATGGATTAATGGTTTCGCCAGCATGACTCAGCTACTGATCAAACATGGCTTCTGCCATGTGTGTGTGTGTGTGTCTGGGTGGCAGCAGTGATCTATGAGGACTAATAGCAGGTTGCATAATGACAGCTCTGGTATCGCCCGCTGTGGCTTTGAATAAGCTGCGAAGAAGAGAGGAGTTGAAGGGTGTCGTATAAGCTCACAGGAATTAAAGATGTGTGTTTTAAGGGGTCGCGCTAATGAGGTTAATTTTCTGTTTGGGGCATGGAGAAACAATTGAGCGCCTCATTTCCTCTTTAATTCTGTTGTGCTCGTGTTCAAAAGTACTTGGTACCGGATGCCAAAATCCACCAGAATATAAACACAATGCACTTTTTTTTTCATTCCTGAGAAACCACACAGCAATTTGCAAAAGAAAAGTGAGCCGATGAGTCTACAGCCATGCTGAGTGCTCCACAAGGCTGTACTTAAGCCGAGCGTTGCTTTGAGCCGACTGCCACACATTCATTGATGTAGCCGACAAAGTCAACACCGACGATACACGGGAGTCTCTCGTTTAATCAATGCAAAGGAGTCGGTGAAAAGTCGGATCATGACATGGGAGAAAGATCACAGTGTAGAGGAAACCCACTCACACAGACCAGTACCTTTTTTTTCAACCCTAAGCACTACTTACAACATAAAACATCAGCCCTCTGCACAAAGCAACATCTGGTCAGTCAGGGGTGGTTCATGACCACAAGGAGGGGGATGATGAGAATGCAATCTAGACATAAGACCAGTATGACTGCCACTGGGACCACCAGGAGCATTCCAGTGGCTCACCCTTCTGGGGCTTGGGCTGTGTGTCTGAAACATTGGATCTAAAACAGTTGACGGCGATCTGATAATGCGAGCACAACTTCAGTGCTCAGACTTGATCCCAGCTTGTTCTGACGCCAGGCACGCGGTTGGCGTCGATTACCTCCCGAGATCAAGGAGCGGACGCAGCTTTTAGAGCCGGGCGCCGCAGTTGCTCTCTGCCGACTGCAAGACCCACGGCATGATGGGAAACGCTGTCGCCCGATCCAGCTGATTGGCTCTTAATTTTCTAGATAATCCTAATTTTCTGTGTAATATTTCACGCTAGGATGTAAACTATCAGTCTCATGCTGTGCAATGAAGGTTTAATTCAATTAAATTCAGTTTATTTTGTATAGCCCAATATCACAAATTACGAATTATCCTCAGAGGGCTTTACAATCTGTACACATACGACATCCCTGACCTTTGACCTCACATCGGATCAGGAACAACTCCCAAATAATAGAAAAAAATCGGTCACCTCCAGGACCAAGGCAGGAGGCCAGCCCACCAGGCAGGAGGCATCAGACACCGCCAGGTCCAATGGACCCTATGAGACGTGAAGTCACAACGACTCCGGGGAGGAAGCAGAGGGTTTAATGTGTTTGCCGATGGAGAATGCACACGCTATCTCTTCATACCAAGCAGGTATCTAAAAACTCTGACGGGCAGCCTACAGATCGGATTGAACAGGATGGAAACATTTCTGTGACTTCCTGTAGGTTTCTTTGAAGGCTGCTGGAAAATGTCCGACATCTTTCTAATTCCACTGGTCTTTCATGCTACGCTGGCTACAGAAACTCAGCCGAGTCAAAGTTATCAGCGATAGCAATTAGCTGTGACGAGTGTGTGTACGAAAGATTACATTGTGAAATTCCTACTCATGTAGCTGCAGGCTATAGCTAGCTGGTCTCAAAATCCAGTTGAGACCAACCACATTGTTGTAAGTTTCATATATTATTTTGGATCCATTTGATCACAATAGGATTGAGAATAAAAATGACCTATAACACACGTTGTTTTTATCATTCATGTCTTCACTTTCCCATAAAAAGCAACAACATTTTCATTTTTTTCATGTTCCCAATTCAAGACTTCCCTCAACCCTTTACAATTCTGTATTTGCCAGTGTTGTTTAATTGTTTTTGCTTGTTAAAACTTTTATTTTAGATTATTTTGACTCAATCACAAGTTGTGCCAAGGTTTAACGTGACTAGCGCAACTTTTCGGGACTTCAACTAGACTGAACTTGGGACTTGTAATAGATATTAGATGTACAGTAGTTATTGTATCATCGTCTCCACGTCTCTAGAACATTATAGAAATGTGTTTGTGTGTGATGGTGAGTGCCGGAGTGACAGAGAGATGTTGGCATACAGGACCTGTGGGAGGGGCCAGACGAGGACTGTCAGAATACCACTCAGATCTGTCCTGCATTCCTCAGACCTCCTCAACACAACAGCATATTTTACAGCCCACAGCAAGTCATGTGCTATGTCCAAGCATGTGTGCGTGTGTGTGTGTGTGTATATGTGTGTGTGTGTGTGTATGTGTGTGTGTGAGTGTGTGTGTGTGTGTGTGTGTGTGTGTGTGTGTGAGTGTGTGTTTGTGTGTGTGTGTGTGCGTGTGTGTATATGTGTGTGTGTGTGTGTGTATGTATGTGTGTGTGTGTATGTGTGTGTGTGTATATGTGTGTGTGTGTGTGTGCGTGTGTGTGTGTGTATATGTGTGTGTGTGTGTGTGTGTGTATATGTGTGTGTGTGTGTGTGTGTATGTGTGTATGTGTGTGTGTGTGTGTGTGTATGTGTCTGTGTGTATGTGTGTGTGTGTGTGTGTGTGTGTCTGTGTGTGTGTGTGTGCACGAGCGAGCGAGAGAGAGAGTAAAAAGGGAAGAATTGTCTTTCTCCAACTTCTCCACATGTTTTTGTGATGACGATCTTGTTTTAATTTTTTTTAATCTGTTTTAAGAATCAAAGTGCCCTCACAAAGACGTGATGACCATAGGCTCTTTTTGGTTTTAGGGTTAAGATTGGAATTCATTTTTAAAATGAGGTTGATTATGTATAAATGTTTAATTGGTGGATGTCATCACGTAGTGTAGCCGGTTGCAGTGTAGTCAGTATGGACTCGAGATTGATCTGGGTCTCGAGAACGCTTATTGAAGATCTCTGAATTGACAGCATTTCTACTCAGACAAAGAGATTAATTTGAAGACCAGAACTGTGGTTGCATCACTAGCCTGTGCAATACCATCCGTTCATGGTCTTGACTTGGCCTCGCACTGCATTAGTCCTGGTCTTGACTTGCTCTCGATACCATCCGTTCATGGTCTTGACTTGGCCTCGCACTGCATTGGTCCTGGTCTTGACTTGGTCTTGATACCATCCGTTCATGGTCTTGACTTGGCCTCGCACTGCATTGGTCCTGGTCTTGACTTGGTCTCGATACTACCTGTTCATGGTCTTGACTTGGTCTCATCCTGTCTTGGTCTTGCTCTTGACTTGGTCTCGATACCATCTGTTTATGGTCTTGACGACTTGGCCTTGCACTGCATTGGTCTTGGTCTTGACTTGGTCTCGATACCATCTGTTCATGGTCTTGACTTGGCCTCGCACTGCATTGGTCTTGACTTGGTCTCGATACCATCCGTTCATGGTCTTGACTTGGCCTCGCACTGCATTGGTCCTGGTCTTGACTTGGTCTCGATACCATGCGTTCATGGTCTTGACTTGGCCTTGCACTGCATTGGTCCTGGTCTTGACTTGGTCTCGATACTACCTGTTCATGGTCTTGACTTGGTCTCATCCTGTCTTGGTCTTGCTCTTGACTTGGTCTCGATACCATCTGTTTATGGTCTTGACGACTTGGCCTTGCACTGCATTGGTCTTGGTCTTGACTTGGTCTCGATACCATCTGTTCATGGTCTTGACTTGGCCTCGCACTGCATTGGTCTTGACTTGGTCTCGATACCATCCGTTCATGGTCTTGACTTGGCCTCGCACTGCATTGGGCTTGTTCTTGACTTGGTCTCGATACCATCCGTTCATGGTCTTGACTTGGTTGCATCCTGTCTTGGGCTTGGTCTTGACTTGGCCTCGCGCTGCATTGATCTTGGTCTTGACTGGGTCTCGACACACTCTGGTGGTTAGTCTTGACTCAGTCATGATGCACTCTGGTCTTAGTCTTGACTCAGTCTCGTCCTGTTTTGGTTTTGTTCTGGACTTGGTCCTAACCTCTCCAGGTTTTGGTCTTGGTCCTGTATCAGCATCGATAAACCCTGGTTTTAGTCTTGAATCGGTCTCGCCCAACACTCGATCTCATCCTGTCTTGGTCTTGACTTGGTCTCAACCCCTCAAAGTCCTGGTCTTGATTCCGCCTCGATACACTCTGATCTTGGTCTCGGCCTGCCTTGGTCTTGGTCTTGACTTGGTCCCAGTTTAGATGGTCTTGACTGATTGAAAACGCTGCTCTAAATGTCTGAGCATGTGTATCTGCTCCAGTTTAAACATCTCTATTGCACCACTAATGCGTCTTTTTCCCCCCTCCAAACAATGAAAGGCTGAAATACTTTACGTCAGTATAATTCTCAACAATGTAAGACATTTAGTTTGGACTTTGGACGAATAAAAGCCTTTCAAACTTGGTCAGTTGGTTCTTTTCACTTTCGATCTCCGTCTCGGTCTGCACTGTTTGACTGATTCAACATTTGGTTAGTCACAGCTCAGCGGGGACCCTGATCCAAACAGACCGCGTGCTCCGAGTCGTCTGAGTCTGAGTGAATGGTGGGAATGAGCTCATAACGTCTCTAAGAAAGAGACAGGCAGCGGCCCTGTGTGTGTGTGTGTGTGTGTGTGTTTTGGGAGGGCGGATCTCTTCCCATGTGATGAATTAATTCATAAGAAATATTCCCCTCCATTTTTGCATTCCATTCCTTTTTATGCATTTATTAGTGATTTTTGTACTTTGTCTGTTGTAAAATGAATAATTAACGAGAGTATAGTAATAGCTACCAGCAGACTCTAGATAGCACTCCAACTTGCATCACCCCAGCACTCTTTTACGTTGGTGACTTGGAATCCAGGAATGGCATGACTCCTTAATTTCAATATGCCAGTCTAAATAAAATGTAAATTGGTAAGGCTTTGAAATTTAAATTTGCGCAACTGAGCAAAGCAAGTGGGGGTGGGGTGGGTCTCTTTTCAGATTCTTCCAGGCCATGTGAAAAGGGAAGACAGGGGGGGAATGCGAGTGTGAATGGGTCAGTTCTCAGAGCTCCTGTGTGCCAGCGCTGCACAGTGTTGGCACAGAGGTGCCATTGTCGGGACTAACGAGCCCGGGGCCACTTCATTCTCCCACCCCAAATGAGCATCTGTTTACCGAGTTTACTGAGTCAAGTTTACACTCTGACCACCAGCTGACAGTGGAGTGTCTGTTTGCTGTGATGTCACTCGTTTGTTTGGTTTTTTTCATCACGACTGATGATCAGAGTTATTCGCCTCTCATATAAAAAGATACCAATGATGTCATCTGTATTGCAAAGGTAGTCCGCTGTTATTTAATATATTTTCTTGAGTTCATATGGGATTATAGGCTCATTTTCAGCAAGCAGTAATACAAAATATGAAGGCCTTAGGGGCCCCTGAGACTTTGGGCCCGGGCCTGTGCCCAGTAGGCCCTTAATCCATCCATGATTGTAGTGTCTCTAATTGTCTCTTTGAATTGCATTGAGTTGTGGTGTGCAGTAACGTTTCATATTATGTCATGAATCACAGCATAGTGTATCATATTACATACATCATGGTGTAGTGGATCATATCTCTATGTATTGTGTCAGTGAATCATTGTATTGGATCTTAATGTAACGCAATGTAATCGCATATTGTTTTGTATTAGGCGTGTTGTATTGTGTTGTCATATCTCACACCATATGCAACGTGCCATATGCATCATGGTATTGTATTGGCAGTCCTGTTATACAATATTGTTTTGACTTGTACCGTATTGAATAATCTCGTATGCCATTCTATCATCTCTCATTCCAATAAATCATACAATACGTTTGGATTCATAAATATTACAGTCATATCTCATTGTATAATATTGCAAATGTATTGTATTGTACCGTCTGTCATGTTTCTAATCTGACATATAGTACAATCCTGTACATGTGTGTTTTATACGTGTACAGCGTCTCGTATATGACACCATAACAGAACACTTCCTCTTCTTAGAAGAGGAGGGTGTGTCTTCACCACGGCTCTCAATGTTTTACCTTAAGGCGCCACATCTCCTCTCCTCGACATTCTCCCTTTGTCCGTCTCTGTGAGACCAGCAATATCTTACATAATTCTGCTTTCTGACCCCCTTTTTGCTGTCTCGAACAATTACTGTTTTTTTAGGTTTCTCTTTCCCTTCCAGTTCACTCATACACTGCGCTCATCTGTTTCCTGCTGAACTGAGCTCTGCTTTTAATTAAACTATAACTCTGCATGGATCAGTGACACCCAGTAAAATAGTTATTCATTTATTGAACCTTCTGTGGCCATGAGGTTACAGTATAAGGTCAACGTTTATGACTAGAACCAGAATGGCTGTGCATTTGAAGGGCACTCTGAAGGACTCCGAGCCCAGTTTTCTGTAATCTCCCCGTAGATCAAGGCATTTGTGAACTGGAGGGGGAAATCGGGCACTGATCTGAAAGCTATGGCAACGTTTGCTCGATTCACGATATGACAATCAAGTTTTCTCGTAACTCATGGCAAAAAAAAGAATACGCATGTTTCCAAAAATGTAGACCCATTTCTTAAATGCATTTTGTGCAGTAAAATGTGTAATGTAAATTAATTGTCATTCTACCACCAGTAATAGAGACAAGTTGAGCAGAGCGATCACAGCATAGCGTGATGGTGCTGTCTGATGTCTGGTATAGTGTATAGTGTGACTTATTTAGCAGGAGTGCGCACCAAAAAATGGAAAAAGCGCACTAGAAAAGAGTTAGAAAGAAGCAAGTACAGAACGAAAGTGTAATATGACTGTACCTTTGTCCTGGAAGGAACAGCAGGCGTTAACAACACACATTAGTATGCACAATAGTAAAACCCTGCAACGCACACGCCTCAGTGGAATGCAGCCATTGTGTTAGCACATTGATGAAATGTGGTGCCTCCTTATGTTTTGAGACCCGTAATGTGGTAATTATTTTGCGTTGTCAGGCAATACACTTATTTGTATGTCCATTAAAATGTGTGCGCAGCCAGATTTGAAAACACATTGTTCCCACCTGGCTCAAAAAATGTGAGACAGATAACTTTTCTGAGATATGAAAGTGGTCTGAGCTCCTGTACTTCATGGCCGTCGTGGGGCTTCATTCCATTTACAGGGTTGCATTTTACAGTCAAACTGGCAAGCAGAAGTCCCACGAACACCCACATGAAAGCTGTGATGACATCCTGGATATTCTGCAGTTGAATCAGCTACACAGAATGAGGAAGCTGTCTCTCACTGCAGCTGACAGAAAGAGATATGACTTCATAAGTATATATTATGTATATATATATATATATATATATATATATATATATGTAATTGTATGGTTGCCCTCGATGGACTGGCGGCCTGTCCAGGGTGTCCCCTGCCTTCGCCCTATGTCAGCTGGGATAGGCTCCAGCGCCCCGCGACCCTAATGAGGATAAGCGGTATTGAAAATGGATGGATGGATGGATGTATGGTTGCTCACTCTCATGCAAGTATTTCCAGGTCATTTCTACACAAGTAAGTTTCACAAGGATGATTCCATAAAAGGCTAAGTTCCTTGATAAAAAAAGCTTAAAAGGTTAAGTTCCTTGATTAAAAAGCTTAAAAGGTTAAGTTCTTTGTGGGTAATAATTCTTGCATCACGTGTCATCAGAAACCAGAACAAATGATACTGACAGAGAACCCTTTATTTCATTTGGTTGTCACCTACGAAGAAAACCGTGACAACAAAAGACATTTTTATGGCAGCGTTTTAAATATCATGGTGTAGTCACACTGGCGAGGAAATTGTTAGATTTTCCAGAAGAAACTTAATATTCAACCCAGACTAAGAGGACCAAGTCATTGTTTTGCAAGTCACAATTTTGATCAAAGTCTTCACACTCAAGTCCCAAGTGAAAACAGGCAAGTCCAGACTCATATCCCAAGTCAAAACAGGCAAGTCCAGACTCATATCCCAAGTCAAAACAGGCAAGTCCAGACTCATATCCCAAGTCAAGACAGGCAAGTCCAGAGTCATATCCCAAGTGAAGACAGGCAAGTCCAGAGTCAAGTCAAGACTCATATCCCAAGTCAAGACAGGCAAGTCCAAACTCATATCCCAAGTAAAAACAGGCAAGTCCAGACTCATATCCCAAGTCAAAACAGGCAAGTCCAGACTCATATTCCAAGTCAAGACAGGCAAGTCCAGAGTCATATCCCAAGTCAAAACAGGCAAGTCCACAGTCAAGTCAAGACTCATATCCCAAGTCAAGACAGGCAAGTCCAGACTCATATTCCAAGTCAAGACAGGCAAGTCCAGAGTCATATCCCAAGTCAAAACAGGCAAGTCCAAAGTCAAGTCAAGACTCATATCCCAAGTCAAGACAGGCAAGTCCAAACTCATATCCCAAGTCAAGACAGGCAAGTCCAGACTCATATCCCAAGTCAAGACAGGCAAGTCCAAACTCATATCCCAAGTCAAGACAGGCATATCCCAAGTCAAAACAGGCAAGTCCAGACTCATATCCCAAGACAGGCAAGTCCAGACTCATATCCCAAGTCAAGACAGGCAAGTCCAGAGTCAAGTCAAGACTCATATCCCAAGTCAAGACAGGCAAGTCCAGACTCATATCCCAAGACAGGCAAGTCCAGACTCATATCCCAAGTCAAGACAGGCAAGTCCAGAGTCATATCCCAAGTCAAGACAGGCAAGTCCAGACTCATATTCCAAGTCAAGACAGGCAAGTCCAGAGTCATATCCCAAGTCAAAACAGGCAAGTCCAGAGTCAAGTCAAGACTCATATCCCAAGTCAAGACAGGCAAGTCCAAACTCATATCCCAAGTCAAGACAGGCAAGTCCAAACTCATATCCCAAGTCAAAACAGGCAAGTCCAGACTCATATCCCAAGTCAAGACAGGCAAGTCCAGAGTCATATCCCAAGTCAAAACAGGCAAGTCCAGAGTCAAGTCAAGACTCATATCCCAAGTCAAGACAGGCAAGTCCAGACTCATATCCCAAGTCAAGACAGACAAGTCCAGACTCATATCCCAAGTCAAGACAGGCAAGTCCAGAGTCATATCCCAAGTCAAAACAGGCAAGTCCAGAGTCAAGTCAAGACTCATATCCCAAGTCAAGACAGGCAAGTCCAGACTCATATCCAGACTCATATCCCAAGTCAAGACCTTGCCTGACTACTGGGGTCCCTCAGGGTTCAGTCCTTGGTCCACTTCTCTTCTCTCTGTACACCAACCCTCTTGGCTCTGTCATTCGCTCGCATGGCTTCACCTACCACAGCTATGCTGACGACACCCAACTGATCCTCTCGTTTCCCCAATCTGAAACACAGGTAGCAGCACGAATCTCTGCCTGTCTGACCGACATCTCTCAGTGGATGTCCGCTCACCACCTGAAAATTAACCCGGACAAGACTAAACTTCTCCTCCTTCCAGGAAAAGGCTCTCCCACCCACGACCTAACTATTAACTTAGACAACTCAGTGCTGGCTCCGACTCCGACTGCCAGGAACCTCGGAGTGACGCTCGACAGTCAACTCTCCCTGACTGCCAACATTACCGCAATAACACGCTCCTGTAGGTACATGCTGTACAACATCAGGAGAATACGACCCCTTCTCACTCAGAAGGCGGCACAGGTTCTGGTCCAGGCTCTGGTCATCTCACGGCTGGACTATTGCAACTCCCTCCTGGCAGGTCTACCTGCTAATGCCATTCGACATCTACAGCTCATCCAGAATGCAGCTGCTCGACTGGTCTTCAACCTCCCGAAATTTACCCACACTACTCCGCTCCTCCGCGACCTTCACTGGTTACCGGTGGCCGCCCGCATCCGCTTCAAAACATTGGTACTTGCGTACTGTGCTGCGAACAGATCGGGTCCGGTCTACATCCAGGACATGGTCAAACCGTACACCCCAGCCCGTTCACTTCGCTCGGCTTCTGCCAATCTGCTTGTAGCTCCGTCACTTCGAGCTAAACACTCAACAAAATCACGACTGTTTGCTGTCCTGGCTCCTCATTGGTGGAACGAGCTCCCCATTGACATCAGGACAGCAGAAAGTCTCTACATCTTCCGTCGCAAACTAAAAACACATCTTTTTCGACTATACCTTGAATAGGGAAGGTAGAGCCGTAGTAGCACTCTAGTAGCACTTAAATGTCCCTTACCGATAGCACTTTGTTGTTTAGCACTTTAGTAGCACTTAAATGGCACGTACGGATAGTATTCTGTAGTTTAACGTTATTGAAGAAATTGTACTTGCTTGATTCTTGTTGTTCTGAGTTTGGACTCATGGTTTAATGCACTTATTGTAAGTCGCTTTGGATAAAAGCGTCAGCTAAATGACATGTAATGTAATGTAATGTAAAGACAGGCAAGTCCAGACTCATATCCCAAGTCAAAACAGGCAAGTCCAGACTCATATCCAGACTCATATCCCAAGTCAAGACAGGCAAGTTCAGACTCATATCCCAAGTCAAGACAGGCAAGTCCAGACTTATATCCCAAGTCAAGACAGGCAAGTCCAGACTCATATCCAGACTCATATCCCAAGTAAAGACAGGCAAGTTGCAAGTCTTAAGTAAAATCCAGAGTTAGGACAGGCACGTTCCCAGTCAAGTTACAGGTTATGTCCAAAGTCAAGACAAGATTTAAGTTAAGCCCTGAGTCAAGTCAAGCAAGACCTCAGTAAAGTCCAAAGTCAAGACAGTCAAATCCAAAGTCAAGACAGTCAAATCTCAAGACAGTCAAGTCCCAAGTCAAGTCTTAAGTTAAATCTTGAGCCAGGTCAGGCAAGTCCAGAGTCAAGTCCCAAGTCAAGACAATCAAGTCCCAGGTCAAGACAATCAAGTCCCAGGTCAAGTCCTAAATTAAGTAGGACAGGTGAGTCCCAATTTAAGTCCCAAGTCATGTCCCAAGTTGATGTCCCAAGTCAGAACAGGTAAGTCCCAAGTCATGACCCAGGTTATGTCCCAAGTCAAACTTGGGGGGAGACACAAAGTATTTTTAAGTCAAAAGGCTCAAACCCAAGTTAAGTCACAAGTCCATCCATCCATTATCAGCCGCTTATCCGGGGTCGGGTCGCGGTGGCAGCCGACCCAGCAGGCCGACCCAGGCTTCCCTCTCACCCGCAACACTTTCCAGCTCACTCTGGGGGATCCCGAGGCGTTCCCAGGCCAGCGTGTCCTGGGTCTTCCCCGGGGTCTTCTACCAGATGGACATGCCTGGAAAACCAAGTCATTGGTGATAAAGACTTGCAGGTATTTTTAGATGTTGTCTTTTAGAGTCTAAAGTCATCATATTGGTTGACTCGAGTGTGGCAGCCTCTTCCACCAGTGCATGAATGTGTGTGTGAATGCTGGCTTGCGTTGTACAGCCCGTTGAGCGGTCACTAAGATGGGAAAAGTGTCATCTGAATGCAGTCCAAAGCCTTTAGGAGACACACGCAAAACACAACACACATGCTGTTTGACTGAGATCGGGGTAACACAACCCCCCTTGTGACAGGCCCCATTTGTGTTAAAACCTCAACAACAGAAATGGGTTAAGATCATTTTTACTGCAGTTCGTTGTTTCTTATTATTTTTCTTTCTTCTTCATGTGAATGAAAATGTCATGCGATCATCTTCTTGATCTTTACCACTGGACCGAGACAAGGACAAAACACAGAAAGTACAAGTGACTACAATTACATGCGGCAAGCACGCGCAGAATAGCTTTTCTTGAAATGGATATGCAAGAACCCTTTGAAGTCGGGTGACAATTTTTTGTCTATTAAAGAGTATGTGTGGTGTGTGGCTTTTTTTTCTCTTCTTCTATTCAAACGTTGCATTCAAATGGTGGATTTCCTGTGCAGTCACCAAGCAGCGAGGCTTTTACCATATAGGGATGCAACTGAGAGGAGGGTTCGTGAGCATAGGGAAGAGAAAAGAAGAACGAACAAGGCTCACTTCTCAAGTCTCAGCTTGCTGCAGCTGAATCAGTAGGAGCATGCACGCAGTTCAGTTCGTGGTAATGAAGCCACGTCTCGCTTTTATTGGGACGCGAGCATGTACGCAATCATGCGTCAGTGAACCCATCCATGGAGAAAAGAGAAGGAGGTAGATGGGGACTCGTCTGAGTGGTGGACTGTTAACACAGAATGGCCATATTGTCTTTCAGAAGATGTTTAGGCCCTCTGGGAAAAATACGTTGAGTGCGGGCCTCAGGTGAAAATATTTAAAGTCAGAAATTCTGAAAATGAAGCCTTTGGCATTCTGCATTTTAAAATATGAATTCTGAGATAAATTCAGAATTTCTTGATTTTAAATTCAGAATTCCGAGTTTGAGGTAAGAATTCTTTGAGGTATTTATTCTCTAGCCAGAATAAGTTTTAAGACAGAATTCTGAAAAGTCAGATTTCTGAGATTTGAAACTCTTAAGTCTGACAATAAAACTCATAATTATGTCATAATTATGAGTTTATAGTCAGAATTCTCCAAATAAGGTGAGTTTTAAAAGTCAGACCTCCGAAATCAAATACATTTTATAAAAAGAAACACATTCTCCGTCACACATATATACACATATACACTAAACTATAACCGCCAACTTATGATGTTAGCAAACTTTTGAAAATGATTGCTAACTAATCCTATTCAGTTTGTAGACTTTGTGATCCAGCTATACTGTTATACACGTTGTTATAGCTTTTAACATTACCCTGGGGAGATAAATAACAACAACATAAGCCTAACGTTTCAAACATTTATTATTCATTTAATGTTATATCAGACTTGTTACCCTGCAACACTTCCAAGGTTTAGATTTAAGGCCACTATTCAGACAAAGTTTCTCAGCAGTAACCAAGGCTGCTATTATCATTCCTTCATTTTCTTAGAAAACATTTATGTAAGGAAAGCAAACTTTAAGCATCTCACTCTGAATTTGTTTAATCAAATCGAGTTCAAATGTTTTTCACTTTGTACTCCTATAACATGACAAACCTCCATTACAACACACACACACACACACACACACACACACACACACACACACACACACACACACACACACACACACACAACACACACCTGTGTGTGTGTATCTGCTGTGGAGCTGTAGAGTTGGAGACTCTGAAAGAACAAGTAGCCAGCAAAGCTACTTCTACAGATACGGATCAACATGGTTATCATACCTACAGTAGGAAGTGGGCAGGAGGTCATCACGTTGGTGACTCAGCACAGATACGACTGCTCACCAAACCTGGAGGGTTACTTTAGGGACAATATCGTCAGACATGACCCACTTATTAACTTCGGAGCTTGTTTGTTGAGTAAATGCACTCCAGAAGACTCAGACATGCTTTTCTAGCTTTATATTTCATCTTATGCTGCACACTCGCTGATTCAACATTGGTATCCTGTTTACGGCAGTCTGTTTTCTGGTGGCAGATGGCTGCAAGTCACCTTCACATTCAGCCGTGCCGACGTGGGTGCTTCCACGGTCCTACAAGACCTCATTACAATGCAACACACCCAGCCCAGTGCACTCACATAGTAAATCTCATGCCCTTAAAAGGCGCTTTTCAACTGCCTTGTGTTTCTGCGAAGGGCTGTGTGTCTTCGGCTGCTCCTGTGCAGACTCTACCGGTGAAAGATGGGACTGCAGTTCCTGTACATTATCAGGTTTTTGTGTGGCCTTCCTTACAGGTGGTTTTTTGTGTGTGTGGGAGGACATCAGTGATGTCATCAGACCCAAACAAACTCATAATCTCAATTGAATATATTTCCTAGAAAATATATTAATGTTACTTTTTTTTCTTTTACAGTAAACCACACTTCCCTAGAGTTTGATTCATGCCTTAAGAAAAATGTAAGTAATATCACACATTTTTCTTTTTACATTAAAACAAATTATTTTGTAAATGTTATTTCAAATCTTTTGAAGCGTCAGTGCTTTTACTTTAGTGAGATATTGGTAACACAAGAGTTGCAATTTATCTGACCTCTAACCCTACAGTCATAAGCTTGTAGGCTACCTCTGCATTTCATCTCTATGAGTCACTGTCACTGAGTATGTTAGTCATTATATATAATACATAACTTCATTTGACAAACTGTTGAGTATTTTAGCCCAAAAATAAAACGCACAATTGTGTTAATGAACATAGCCCAAATAAACAATGGCCCATTGTTCCGCCTTCCGACATCATGGGCCAGTCACAGTGAAGCAGGTGAACATGTGGCTCGTTTGATTGGCTTCAGTAAATCGTCTGGAATAATCAAGAGACGTCACGGATTCATATAGCGTCATATTTGTTGGTACAACGCATGCGCAGTAAAAGGTGGTCCGCTCTCTCACAGAAGATGGGTAGATTCGTGTCACCGAGGCATCCCTTTACAAATAGCGCCCTCTGCTGCAACGCTCCAGCATCGCAGCTTCAGCTACACTGCGCATGTGTGAGTCATTCGCCTCGCGCAGCACCAGGAAGTTTACATGTTGATGGACCGCTTGAGCCGCTGTGCATTAACAGGTTAGCGACACGTTCAGTTTGAGAGCACCTCGCCATGACACCCAACGTGTTACTGCTGATGAACGAGCCTTTAATTAGACGTGTGTACGTAACGTTAATGTCTGACGTGACGTGACGTACGTCAGAGCAACGCTGAGAACCAACACGCTGTTCTATGTTCTGCTTACGACAAAGAAACCTCAGGCATGAAGTTTGATGATCCAGTTGTGTTGCTTTATTTTATTTTAAAATGATTACTGCAGTGATTTGGTTATGAGTCAGCCCGAGAATAGAGTAGATAAATCATTATTACTGTTACATCACACAGTCATATTGTGGTGTGTACAGATTGTAAACGCTCGGAGGCAAATGTGTGACTCTGGGCTAAACTAATTCATGACATCACTTTAACTCCTGACAATGTGATTTCCTTTGCACGTAGCAGCAAGATGTTATTTTGATTTGTTCAAAATATGATCCGTGACTACACTGCAATCGATATTGCACAAAATCACTCTTCGGGTTGATCCTAAAAATTGTACCCCGCTGTATTCCATCTGCCAACACTGCGTCGGTTTGCAGGGCGCCATGGGTAACACGGAGAGCGCGGTGGTGCAGAAGCGGCTGGCCCGCTTCCGCCCCGAGGAGCGGCCTGTGGTCGAGGGGGTCTTCGACAGGCTACTGGGCGGCGCCGGGGCCCCTTCAGGACCCCCCGGGAGAACCCTAACTCTTGAGATGCTGCAGGTGAGACTGTTACGAACCTCACTACCACTATGTCTGTCGGGGGAAAAGTAGCCGGTGTGTTGCCCTCGTATAATCAAGCCCTCCTTTCGTCTGTCCCAAGGCCTCAATGGGCAGCCTGGCACCGGACTCCATGGTGAGGAGGATCCACCGGTGCATGTGTGGCATCGACCCTGAACCGGCAGCTCCTGGGAAAACCAGCACCTCTGCGGCCTCCGGAGTCGGTCGAGAGCAATTGGTCATCTTCCTAGCAGACTCCCTGCGGGGCACCGCAGAGGAGCGGGCCCCTCTCGTCATGGCCATGTCCCGGGGGGGAGACGAGGCCGCGGTGGCTGTCACGAGGGAGCAGCTGGCAGAGGTGAGCACAGGGTTTAGTTTATTAACTGGATCCCCATTAGCTGACGACTTAGCGCCCGCTAATCTTCCTGAGGTCCACATAAAGTACAACATGTAATGCATACAAATAGAGCAAAACATGACGTGCAACAAACAGCTAAAATAGTACAAACTGAATAATAAAGCAGAGGCATTATTTCTGTACTTGTTTGTGGTCTCAGCCCTCACTCACGCTCTTTCTCCTTTAGTTCCTCCAGGACCTGATTTCTGCTGTAGTTCAGATTCTGGTCCACAGAGAGCGCCTGCAGGCCTGGCAGCCAGAGAAAATGGGTGACAGCTCCCTGGGTGTCAAACTCCTGGCAGAGCAGATGTGTTCTGAACTCCAACCCTCAGGTGAACAGACGGGGTTTGAATGGTTTTGAACATGTTGAGGAAATGTGACTCCTCTCCTCCCTGCTCCTGTTGTCTCCTAATGTCTCCTTTCCTCTCCTCTCCTCACCTCATCACCTCTCCACTTCCTTCCCTTCTGTCTCCTCCTGTTTCATCTCCTCTCCTCTCCTCAGATCAAGGAAGTTACGATGTTTCCTGTCTGGAGGACTGGATCTTCAGGGTCTCCCAGGTATCGTTGTACCTGGAGATGCTGGTAGCTGAGGGCCTCAATGTGTCCCTGAGCGGCCGGCCGGCCCCCACCCTGCTGCCCCCCTGCAGGGAGACGCCCTGGAAGGGTCTGAGGTGTCTGCTGCTGGACATTCCCACGCTCATGTTTCTGGCACCACAGGTCAGGATACAAACTTGTTGAACATCTTATTGATCCATTCAGACCAAATGTCTTTGGTTGGAGCGATAAACACAACGCCAACCAGCACGGCCGTCCACTTGTTATGACCAAGGTGACTTGATGAGAACCAGCTGTTTTGTAGCACCTAGCCAGATTAAAATCACTTTGCCTCTTTTGACCCATGGTAATGACGATTGCTGCTAACCTCAGCGCTGCTAATTTGCTATCATGAGTTTGACCTCTGACCCTTTATGTTACAATATAATTCAAGAGTTGCCAAAAACTGTACTCAAGTAAAAGTACTGTTAGGAAAGTGCTCGGGTAGAAGTAAAGTAGCCATCTAACACTTGTAAGAGTACAAAAGGAATTATTTCATTTTTGAAATGATTTTGGGTTGTTGCATGTGGAGAACATTTTGTCATAAGAGGAATGAGAAGGGATAGGTCCTGTAAATGATCACATGAAAGTAGACCCGTTCATTCGTGTTGCAGAACCATACTCACACAACTCTATGTTAACCCCTCCAGTTGCCGGACAGCTACAGCGCCCCCTGGAGACTTGTGTTTTCCACGCAGCTACACGGGGAGAGCTTCACCCGGATGCTGGGCGGCCTGACGAAGTGTGGCCCCACGCTGCTGCTCATCAAGGACACAACGGGCCACGTTTTTGGGGGCTTCGCCTCCCACGCCTGGGAGCTCAAACCTCAGTTCCAGGGTGAGAGAAGAGGTTATGAATACCCTCTCTACTTCATCAGCTGCCGCCCGCCACTTTATAGAGAACATTAGCCGACGACAACTGTGTCTCGTCTCGTACAATGTATTTACCATGGCTTGTAGCTAGCGTGCTAACTACCCCATGTTCCACACACAAATGTAACGTCTCTCTCCCGGTGCCTTTTATCCAGCGAGTGTGGGTGTGCATCCTGAGAGTCACTTAGAGGCTTTTGGGTGTCTTTCTAATGATGTATTTTAACACTCTTGTAATCTGTTTGCAAAAGACGAAATGTGACGTGCAAAATGAGGGTTTACCTTGACAAACAGGGACGTGACCTCTCTGTAGACCTTTTTCACAGCAGATATTTTCTTTTGTAAATAATTGACGAGTTCCATTTCAGGTGCATCAGTATGCCAGCGTGCACATTCTCAGTGCACTGGCTAGGCTCGTCTTCCAGGGGCCCCAGGATGCTGCTGTACATGTCCAGACCTTTGTTTAGGACACTGTTCCTCTTGTGCTGCTGAATAAAGAAAAGAGGTGTGACTCAGTGGTGAGCAGGGTCGTCCTTCAATCAGAGGATCGGCGGTTCGATCCCCGGCTCCACTAGTCCATGTCGATGTGTACTTGGGCAAGGCACTGAACCCCAAATACCTCCCGTAGCTGTAACTATGGTTTATGAATGTTAGTTACTCCTGATGTGCAGGTGGAACCTTAGCTCCTCCCATCAGTGTGTGAATGTTAGTTGGCTCCTCCCATCAGTGTATGAATGTGTGAATGATGTCATGAGGTGTTAAAGAGCTTTGAGTGGTCGGAAGACGAGAAAAGAGATAAACAAGTACAGGCCCATTTGTCATTTACCATGTCTGATACATAACAGTGAATTTCAGCTTCTAAAGTGTAGAAACGGTACTATCACGTCGTTGTGGACCGGACCTCAGATCAGGACTGATGTGTGTGTGTGTGTGTGTGCGTGTGTGCGTGTGCAGGTGACTCCAGATGCTTCCTGTTCTCCGTGTTCCCCAGACTGAGAGTTTATACAGCAACAGGATACAACCAGCACTTCATGTACCTCAACCAGCACCAGCAGACGATGCCCAACGGACTGGTGAGACTCGTTTAATGGGGCAGACTGGGAGATCGTGCTCATACGGTTGCATCAATATACAAGGTTTCTGATTCAAGGGACAAAAACCTTTAATGTAGCTGTGGAAGGTGGATACATCACAAAGCTATGTATTACTGTGTTTGGAATTCTCATTGTTAGTTTAAATACTACATTTTCTCACTTTTTCATGTATACACCGAGATTTCACAAAATGTTTGGTCATGTAAATTTGGTTTAAAGTCCTGGAAATCCATTGGTCAAAATGTATTTCCTAGCACATCGATAACTTGTCCCATCATTTTAGTTATCAGCTGCGTCCCCTGGTAGACATATGGTGCTAAAATCATCCTTTGACAGGCTGAACTCAAAGCATGTTGTTAGCGTTTCAGCCGCTGCATCCGTGTGACGCTGCATGTTTTCCCCTCTGGGGGGCGTGGTTTTCACAGTATGACATGTTGCATGCTTTCAGGGAAACCAGTTGTACACTACCTGCCCTGCACTCAACAGTAGACACCGTTAGAACCAAGCTTTTTCTCAGGAGTTTGTAGAGACCAAAACGGAGCTAAAAGAAGAGTGAATACCCTCAATATGATGTCAATATTAGTGTTTTCAGCTTATGCCCAAAAGTGGCCAAACATTTCTATTTATTAATGCAGCTTTGAGTGGGTTGGTAACATTATGTGTTCCAAAGCAGTATTACTGTTGGTGTTTTTTTCATTGTCATCCATTTTTTGGTGTCGAAATGATTTCACAAAATATTGGGAGTTGAATTCCAGAAATATTGATCCCACTTTTGGATAGAACAAAAAAAAAACGACTCCTATTAAGATACAAAATAATTGACTTGATTCTTTTGTTCTTTGTGGTCTTCATCAGGGCATGGGCGGTCAGCACGGCTACTTCGGCCTGTGGCTGGACAGTGACTTTGGTCGCGGTCATAGCCGTGCACGGCCCAAGTGCACCACCTACGGCAGCCCTCATCTCTCTGGAGAAGAGGACTTCACCCTGGACTCAGTGGAGGTGTGGGCGGTCGGAAAACCCCCCGAACCAGAGGAGGTCGGAGTACTTTCTTTTCTGCCTTTATTTAATAACGGGGGGGTCACATGGCCGCTGTCTGCAAACCATTTGTCAAGCAGAATTCTTAAGTCATCCTGCGAATGTCTTGGAGGATCCATGTCGTTAGCACACATTTCCACTGGGACCAACCCAGTACACCCAGTCAGAAATCAGCTGGGCCATCTGCTGGCTATGAGGAGCTCACAGGAGCTGGTGGAGAGAGACTGAACGAGAGAGAGACGCGTTTGTTTTTCAGGTCTTGTCACACACTGACACCTAATTATTACAAAACTGGCTACCCTTTTTTTAAATATACGTATATTGAGGCGTGTGTTTGATCTGCGTCACAAATACAGAACCTCATTTACATTCCAGCTGTTTCCTTCTAGAATATGAAGAATTGTGCTATTTCTGTACGCCGTGTGTTTCAGGGCGAGGAGGGGGCGGGCAAGAAGAGCATCCTGGATGCGGATCCAGAGGTCCAGGCCATGCTGGAGATGGCGGGGAAGACTCTACACAGTCAGGGCCTCAGGGAGCCACAGGAAGACCAGGAGCAGTGAGGGACAACGGGGAGATGGACCAAAAACAATCTGATTGGTTCTGTTGGGAGTTCACCGTCTGTCTTTTAAGACATGTCTTCTGCCAACGATATAGTTGATTTCAGATTTCCCTGCCTTTCATTCAGCTTGGACCCTTCAACCCACAAGCTTCTGCTTCCTTTGATACGGAAGCCCTGAGAAGAAGTACGGGGAAAACATCTGGTGACTGATCTAAATGGTTTTAGACCTGTGTTTACAACTTTTCTATCTGCAATAATAGTTTGTGCAGGTGGATTTAATTGTTGTATTACTCCTTTTGGCCACCAGAGGCTGAGATGCACCACTACCCCATGTTCTAAAGAGCAGTAAAAGCAGTTTTAATTTACATATCACACAATATACCTGTGTTTAGATTTGCACATGTGTGTATATATATATATATATATATATATATCTATCTATCTCCCCACCTTTTAACTTATCCTGACAACACATGTTTCCGTTCTAAAGACAAACACAGGAGAGAAAACAATTTAGATCAGAAAATGGTTACCTCAATTATCTTTGCTTTATATAGCGCTTCTCTAGACACTCCAAGACGCTTTACATAGGGCATAGACCAACGGAACAAAACTAAATAGAAAGACAAGGAGCAAAGAAAAAACTGGAGAAGCTATGCATATATAATTACACACGATATTAATGTCATTCTCACGTTCACAACAAACAAGGTCTTAAGTGGTCTTTAAAGTCCAATCCACCCCCTTCACACACAACCGAAAGCTACCAGAATATTCACGAGATACTGCAGAACAATCTATCAGGTCAGAGGCAGTAGAACACGTGTTTTCCCCCAATGCATCAACATCATCTTTGTTCAAACAGCTGACTGAAGTATTAAGTAAGTTAAGTAAGTGAGCACAAAATAAATAACACCCTTTAAAAGTTGTTTATAGCAGTAGAATGGAATTATCCTGAAGGTCTTGGTTTAAAGGATTGAAGGATCTCCATTTGTTTTTATTGTGAATTGCTATGTGACCGATTATTTTATTGCTGTACAGTATTAAATGACCTTTTAGGTTTAAGAGACACAGGCCTGTTAGTCAGTTTCTATCCAGCTGGTTTACCGGAGCCATGATACGTATATGTGACCAGATCTTTCATCTGTAACCAGCTGAGAGTTATTCAGGGGATACCAGGGATTCTAAGGACTTCCTCCCTACTTCTCAAACTGACTGCTGTGGATACGCTTCTTGAATACAAGACAAAAGTACCTCTGGATTGTTTTGTGTTGAATTTTAATTTCTTTAGCATCTGTTTGTGTTCAAGGTCTATTGCTTGTCCACCGACATCATGACCCAGACATTAAATGGAAGGTTGGTCTGATAAAGCGTCGTGTCTTGTTGTGTGTGTGTGGCAAATCTACCACATGAAACAAAGGGTACGACAGTTTGAATACACATTCCTGTCAAATGTAGCATGATGAATAGACTTATATTGGTCAAGTGGGTGCAAAACTGGATTTTATTGTCTTATTGTAT
Organism: Cyclopterus lumpus; assembly: GCF_009769545.1. Classification (NCBI taxonomy): domain Eukaryota; kingdom Metazoa; phylum Chordata; class Actinopteri; order Perciformes; family Cyclopteridae; genus Cyclopterus; species Cyclopterus lumpus. The sequence continues at coordinate 26,007,099 of NC_046971.1, forward strand.
CCGGTACAACAGAGACTGAGGAACTGCATCCAAATCATCAGGCGTGTGTTTAAATCAAAGTCAATCTTTTAAAGCGAGGCTCAGTAATGCTATGAAACCAACGGTAGAGTTCAAAGATTATTGGATGCAAAAATGCAGCCCAGTATTGCTCTCTTCCATTAACAGTCACTAGCAGCATTAGCTCGTAGCTGAACGTATGGAGAAAGTGGCCAAGTCGACAACACTGACCCATTCAGGCCTCCCTCTAAAGCCACATATCATAATCAATGTAAACGCATCATAATGACTTAATCGCATCATAAGGCCCCAAAGTGCACCATAAGGACTTAGACGCATCATATTGAACGCAATCTCTTTCCAGTCACAAAACTATACTTGTATGTTTCCAAGTACAGGTTATATTGCAATCTTTACTTGACGTTCAATAAAACCCACAATATCAACCATCATTGCTGGATGTCACATCTCTGTTCGCCATTCGCCCCTCAGCTTTTAATCACATCAAGCATGTTGGCAGGTGTATCTAATTCACATAGACTGGGAACGTGAACAAGCAATAATCAAACGGGAAGCGTAAATATAAGGAAAGGGTTAAAGGACATGATGAATAGTAACTCAAAGGGCCTTTAGAACAGCATGACATCTATTAATTAATTTCAAGCTTCAGGTTCCACAAGAGACATTCAATTCAGTTTATTTTCTATAGCCCAAAATCACAAAATCCTAATTATCCTCAGAGGGCTTTACAATCTGTACACATACGACGTCCCTGACCTTTGACCTCACATCGGATCAGGAACAACTCCCAAAAAAGGGAAGAACCCTTCAGGAGAGCAACAGAGGAGGATCCCTCTCCCCGGAAGGACAGAAGAATATATGTCATGTGACCAGATGAACAGAGTTACTTATATTACTGGTTATGGGACCAGTAATCCCAGCATCTCTGGTGCAAGGTTTGATGAATTTGATTTCTCTGCATCTCACGAGAGCATCCTCTCTTCTCCTGAGGACTGTAGCCCAGCTATTCCCATACATGTTGAGGAGGTTCGACAGCAGTCAAAGCTCCTGAAGGCAGCATGTCGTGATGTGCTTCATTCTATCTTTTCCTTGTCTAGTCTGACTAACCTGAGCGGTCACCTGAGTGGACAGGTCTCAGTCGTCCAAGATCCCTTGCAGGTTGCATACAGGAAGGATGTAGGTGTAGATGATGCACTAATGGTTATGCTCCACCGTATTTATAGTCATCTTGAAACCACTGCCAGCTCTGTTGGATCATGTTTTTGTTAACTGTTCCGGTGGTTTTAATACAACCACACCTTTTAGCTAAAAAGCTTATGACTTTTAAACTGCACAATACAAATATTACGTGGGTCTTGGATTACCTTTCGTCTCGACCACAGTTTTTCAGGCTTGATAAAAACTCTTTCTGACACGATCTTAACTCAAACTGGAGAACCACAGGGAGCAGTTCCCCCTTTTTATTCTCACTACATACAGCTGACTAGGCAGAGCCGTGTGTCCTGTAACATCCAACGGTTCTCAGATGACACTTCCCCGGTTGGTCCACTGACCCGAGGCAACGACCTGGCCTGTCAACGGGAGGTTCAATCTTATGTCAGCGGTGTGATTAAAAACATTTTAAAACTCAATGTTGGAAAGACCAAAGAGTTGGTCATTGATTAGCGTCTCTTCCTACTTGTTTTGCGCCTTTTTTTGGTGATTTTGTGTCTCTATGCTGAATGTAAATGTGTCATAATCAAAGAAATCTCATCAGGTTATCATAATAAACATTAATGTTTCATGATGAACATTTTTTTACATTTTTTTTTATTAGCCTTTATTTAACCAGGTCGGTCCCGTTGAGATACAATGACCTCTTGTTCAAGGGAAGCCAAGACAGCAGCATAGAAAAATTGCAACAGTCACAAGACAGAAATCACTTAACAGATAAAATACATTAAAAAAGATAAAAGGCAACAGGACTAAAGCTCCGGATTCACACCGAAACAAGAACAAGTGCGGTATGAAGCCGCTCCAATTTCTCTCACACGAGTCTTTAAAGTTTCAAGGTTGATGAGCTCCTTTAACTTTGGAGGTGTTTGCAGTGCATTCCAAGCAGCAGGTGCAGCGAACTTAAAACAGTGCTTATCAAATTAACTAACTTGTTCAAGGAAAAGATTTGAACTATTAGAGGCAAGATTGATGATCTCTTGCCCTCAACTACTGCCGATCTGTCATCAAGAGGAGTGGCCTTGGAAACGGCTGTATGCCCTGGTGTATATTTGGATAGCTTTTCTCCCATTAACCTAGACCAATTGTCCTCAATGGTTTCTACTTCTAAACCGTCTACCTGTCTCTTAGACCCCATCCCAACGAGGCTGCTTAAAGACGTGTTGCCTTTAATTGGCACCTCTCTGCTGGATATTGTTAATGTGTCTTTGCTAACAGGCCATGTACCACATTCCTTCAAAGTAGCTGTAATTAAACCTCTCCTGAAAAAGCCCATTCTTAATCCAGAGGTGTTGGCTAACTACAGACCGATCTCTAACCTTCCCTTCCTCTCTAAGATCCTTGAGAAAGTAGTCGCAAATCAGTTGTGTGACTTTCTACATCAGAATAGTTTATTTGAGGAGTTTCAGTCAGGATTTAGAAAACACCACAGCACAGAGACAGCACTGGTGAAAATTACTAATGACCTCTCTTTCTGCTGAGGAGACTGAGGTCCTTTGGGGTGCAGGGAGCACTCCTGAAGACCTTCTTCGACTCGGTGGTGGCATCAGCCATCTTTTATGGAGTGGTCTTCTGGTGCAGCGGCATCACAGCAGCTGACAGGAGGAGACTGGACAAACTGGTGGGGAAGGCCAGCAGCGTGCTGGGGTGTCCTCTGGATACTGTGGAGGTGGTGGGAGACAGGAGGATGATGGCCAAGCTATCGTCTCTGATGGACAACACCTCCCACCCCATGCAGGGTACTCTGGCAGCGCTGCACAGCTCCTTCAGCCACCGGCTGATTCATCCCCGGTGTCTGGGGGAGAGGTACCGCAGGTCCTTTCTCCCCGCTGCTGTCAGGCTGCACAACAAGCTGAGCTCCCAGTAGGCCACAAACACTTGAACACTTTGGACTTCGCACTGAACAGCACTTTAGCCCAGTTGCCCAGTTGTGCAATACTAATACGTTTAAGTACTTTTTAAATTTTTTTTAATTTATTTTATACACTTTATCCACTTTATTCTATTTCTACTCCGTCTGTATATATAATATTCTTCTTGTTTTTTACTCTTTTATCTTAATTCTGTTATTATACTACTTGTTTTACTTATTACTGTGAGCAATGCTGCTGTAATCCTGTAATTTCCCCACTGAGGGACTAATAAAGGATTATCTTATCTTATCTTATCTTATCTTAATTGCATCAGATAAAGGACTCATCTCTGTACTGGTATTATTAGACCTTAGTGCTGATAAAGGACTCATCTCTGTACTGGTCTTGTTAGACCTTAGTGCTGATAAAGGACTCATCTCTGTACTGGTATTATTAGACCTTAGTGCTGATAAAGGACTCATCTCTGTACTGGTCTTGTTAGACCTTAGTGCTGATAAAGGACTCATCTCTGTACTGGTATTATTAGACCTTAGTGCTGATAAAGGACTCATCTCTGTACTGGTCTTGTTAGACCTTAGTGCTGATAAAGGACTCATCTCCGTACTGGTCTTGTTAGACCTTAGTGCTGATAAAGGACTCATCTCTGTACTGGTATTGTTAGACCTTAGTGCTGATAAAGGACTCATCTCCGTACTGGTATTATTAGACCTTAGTGCTGATAAAGGACTCATCTCTGTACTGGTCTTGTTAGACCTTAGTGCTGATAAAGGACTCATCTCTGTACTGGTATTGTTAGACCTTAGTGCTGATAAAGGACTCATCTCTGTACTGGTCTTGTTAGACCTTAGTGCTGATAAAGGACTCATCTCTGTCCTGGTCTTGTTAGACCTTAGTGCTGATAAAGGACTCATCTCCGTACTGGTATTATTAGACCTTAGTGCTGATAAAGGACTCATCTCTGTCCTGGTCTTGTTAGACCTTAGTGCTGATAAAGGACTCATCTCCGTACTGGTATTATTAGACCTTAGTGCTGACTTCGACACCATTGATCATGACATCCGATTACAGAGACTGGATCAGTCGATTGGCATTTCAGGTACCGCACTAAGTTGGTTTAAATCCTATTTATCAGATCGATCTCAATTTGTATTTGTAAACGATGAAGCCTCAATGACCACCAACGTTAATCACGGAGTTCCACAAGGTTCTGTGCTTGGACCAATTTTATTTACCTTATATATGCTTCCTTTGGGCAATATTATCAGGAAACACTGCATAAACTTTCATTGCTATGCAGACGATACTCAATTATATCTATCGATCAAACCAGAGGAGACCAACCAGCTCGCTAAAATTCAAGAATGTCTTAAAGACATAAAAACATGGATGACCTGCAACTTCCTGATGTTAAACGCAGACAAAACTGAAGTTATTTTACTGGCCCTGAACACCTCAGAGATCAATTATCTGGTGATGTGGTTTCTGTAGATGGCATTGCCCTGGCATCCAACACCACTGTAAAGAATCTCTGCGTTATCTTTGACCGAGACTTGTCCTTTAACTCCCACGTTAAGCAAATCTCAAGGACTGCATTTTATCATCTACGTAACATTTCAAAAATCAGACACATCTTGTCTCAAAAAGATGCAGAAAAGCTGGTTCACGCGTTTGTTACTTCCAGACTAGATTACTGCAACTCCTTATTATCAGGCTGCTCTAATAAGTCTCTTAAATCCCTCCAGTTGATCCAGAATGCTGCAGCTCGTGTACTCACAAAAACTAAGAAAAGAGATCACATTACTCCTGTATTAGCTGCGCTGCACTGGCTCCCTGTAAAATCAAGAATTTAAAATTCTTCTCCTCACCTACAAAGCCTTGATTGGTGATGCACCATCATATCTTAAGGAGCTTGTAGTACCATATTGCCCCACTAGAGAGCTGCGCTCACTAAATGCGGGGCTACTTGTGGTTCCTAGAGTCCTAAAAAGTAGGATGGGAGCCAGAGCCTTCAGTTATCAAGCTCCTCTTTTATGGAACCAGCTTCCACTTTCAGTCCGGGAGGCAGACACAGTCACCTCATTCAAGAATAGACTTAAGACTTTCCTCTTTAATAGTGCTTATAGTTAGGGCTGAATCAGGTTTGCCCTGGTCCAGCCCCTTGATATGCTGCTATAAGCTTATAGGCTGCTGGGGGATGTTTTAGGATACACTGAGCACCTCTCTCCTCTTCTCTCTCTCCTTATGGATGAATTCACATCTCTCCATTGCACCTTATTAACTCTGCTTCCTCCCCGGAGTCGTTGTGACTTCACGTCTCATAGGGTCCATTGGACCTGGAGGTGTCTGATGTTTGGTGAACCGGCCTCCCGCATTGGCCCTGCTGATGCCCCGCCCCCTCCTCTCTACCTCCTTCTGTTTCATGGATTGGAGTTCCATTCATACATTGTCATATTCATGTAATGTGTTTATGTAACTTTGTAATGCTGTTCATTCTGTACACATGACATCTATAAACACGTCATTATTAATGTAAATGCATCATTGTGAACATAAACATGTCATTATTAAAGTATAAACACATCGTAATGAATGTAAACATGCATGTTTACATTCATTGCGATGTGTTTATACTATATGAACAAAGTTGCTGGTCAATTGAAAACACTGTGAAACATCACGTGTGTTTATGTCCTCAAACCAACCAGAAGAAGAGTCTTCTACTAGAATTTCAGTACACACACGCACACACACACGCACACACACACACCTACACACACACACACACACACACACACACACACACACACACACACACGCACACACACACACACAAATACATTGTTGCAGTGTTGTTCGTATTAAAGCAAGGGAGGAGCCCGGAGGGTGCAACTGCTTTCACTTGTGTTTCTCAGTTGAATGAACTCCTGTGAATTTGATCTCGGCTGACTGTAAAATGTTGGCATCGCGGTAAACGATCGGATCTCCACTTTGACACCTCGAATCATTACAAACACCTTCTCAGAGACGAGACAGGCAACTCTGTATTCACCCCCCACCCCTCCTCCTTTCTGCTCTATCATGCAAATTACTGAGGCGAGTTACACATGCAAATCTCTTATATTATCTTCCCGTAGCTTCCTGGTGGATGTGACTCCATAAAGAATGCGTTTGCTCCTTTTTATATTTGTGTATGGAAATGATTTTATCATTTTATTCCAAGAAATGTGAATATATTTGGAGCTCGCAATCACCTCATTATTTGCTCTTCATTGCTCTTATTCCTCCCCGGCTGGATGAAACGCTGTTGTATAACAACTGCATATATTTTATGGATGGTCAACCTCTATCCCATAATCAAAACTTAACTTTAGTAGGGTGTTAATATCAGAGTTATTATTGGCTAACAATATCACAGCATAAATGTACTGTAAGCAGTACCAATGCATATTGTGCATTGCATTGTGTATATTTATTTATTTGATTTAGTTTTCACATTTTTCTCATAATTATATATTTTAAACTTTTCTCAACCATTTTCTTCATCTCTCCATGCTCTGCCCTCGTGCTGCCTTTCATGCACACATTTACATCGTTCTAGTGACAAAGATGTATTTCCCTGTATGTCAAAATGTGAATTTTGTTCAACGCTTACATACAAAACCGTTTTTAGATGTCAGAGACCTCCAGTTAGTTTCCTCATCAGATTCTAGATCAGATATTCCCAATCGTTATGCCCGGAAAATGATCCATAGGTAGCAAGAGAAGCATGGATTGGAGGAAATTGGGTCTACATTTCTTTCTCTGCCAATCCTCATCTACGGTTATTTCTTTAAAGGATATATTTTTGTATTTCATGAGTGGAATGTAACAACGTATATTTATCAAGTAATGTACAGAAGTACAGTTTTGAGGTAACTGTGATTAAATATTTCAATGTTAACTGTATTTCAGAGTGATTTATTGTACTTAATTAATATACTTACTACTTTTATTGATGAAACTACCCAGTAGGTAAAAGGAGAACATTAATCCATTTAATCCCTCAGTCCTAATATTCCAATAATATAACGATTTAACTCAAAATGATGATTCTCAAGCATAACAGGCATGCGCGGATTATGAGACAATGGGCTCAGACATGCACAAGGTGCGACCAACCAGGAGCAAGACATAAAGACTTTATAGTTGTTTAGACACTTTGTTGTTGTTTTTTGTGTCTTCATAGTTGTTTTGTTTCTCTTTGTGGTCATTTGGCATCTTCTTGTAGTTTTGCCTGTTTGTAGTTGTTTTGCGTCTCTTTGTAGTTGTTTCGTGTCTTTTTGTTTTGTGTCACTTTGTGGTCATTTTGAGTCTCTTTGTAGTTCTGTCTCTTTGTAGTTGTTGTGTATCTTTGTAGTTGTTCGGTGTCTTTTTGTAGTTGTTTTGTGTCACTTTGTGGTCATTTTGAGTCTCTTTGTAGTTCTGTCTCTTTGTAGTTGTTCTAGTTGGTCTGTGTCTCCTTGTAGTTGTTTTGTGTGTCTCTTTGTAGTTGTTGTGTCTCTTTGTAGTTGTTTTGTGTCTCTTTGTAGTTGTTTTGTGTCTCTTTGTAGTTATTGTAATCTCATCATAATGAACGTGAACGCATTATAATAATCGTAAACTAATCTTTACAGTTCATACATGATTCTTTAGTGACATGTTGCATGTGACAGGAAGGGGGACCCTCTGACACGTGGCATGTGCCCAATAGGCCCATTCAATAATCCATCCATGATAATACTACTTTTACTTTTGATACGTTTATGCTGAGACAACTTTTGCACTTTTGGAGTCCATCATTTTTGAACTGTGGTACTCTTACTGAAGTGTAGGATCTGAGTACTTCTTCCAGCCCTGACAACAGATGAGAGTGAAGACACATGTTGCTCCATCTTTGGGTTTCTTTCTCACTTCGTGTTTTGGTTCATTTACAGCGTGCATTGCTTCAAGTCCATGCCAACATTGGCCCTTCTGGACCACCTTTAGCGGATGAGCAGGAGTCCTCGCACCGCAGTTTGACAACCACCTGTCAAGACACGTGTGTTTAAGATGGAGCTCCTCCAGCCGGCTGAGGCCGCGGCTCCGACGGCTCCGACGCGGCTCGAATGCCCTCGCGCACTCTAGTTTGCATAGATACGTCCTAACTTCCGGTCCTTTTTTTACAACTTGTAGGCTATGCCTGTAATGCAGTTCACTTTTACTTCCTTGTACACACAGATAGAGGAACTGGCCGTTCTGAGGGTGGCCTGTTTTCTTTTTTCTGTCATTGTTGTCAACACTCTACATCCTCTCCACGCCTCATTTCAGGACTTTCAAAATCATGATCAGATAGCAAACGAGCTCCCACGTTTGTCGAAGCAGAACAGAACCGAATCCACTTGTGAGGTAGGCTTTGTATTCGTGTTTGTGTGCGCTACGCGTTCAACTGGCTGCGGCTGTGAGTGGGACCGGGTTCCGTTAAGAGGAGGGGGAAATCCGCTTTTTACCGACACGGTGTCGGTCCTGTGCACCGTCTGCCTGTCTGTCTGTGTGTCTGTCTGTCTGTCTGTCTGTCTGTCTGTCTGTCTGTGTGTCTGCCTGTCTGTCTGTCTGTCTGTCTGTCTGTCTGTCTGTCTGTGTGTCTGCCTGTCTGTCTGTCTGTCTGTCTGTCTGTCTGTCTGTCTGTCTGTCTGTCTGTCTGTCTGTCTGTGTGTCTGTCTGTCTGCCTGTCTCTGTCTCTGTCTCTGTCTGTCTGTCTGTGTGTCTGCCTGTCTGTCTGTCTGGCAGTTTGCTGCCTTCACCGTCACTCTTGTGTCTATTTCTAATAAGTCTTGATGGTCTTGATGGTCTTGATGGCAAACAGGGGGATTCCTGGATTCCTATGACACGGCCTCTCTGGAGGGGAACACATTATTGTGATTATTTTATTTTATTTGTCTTGGTTGTGACTAAATTTGAATTGGGTTCCTTATTTTTTGGACTTGAACAATCATGTGTTGACATTATTGCATAGAACCTTTTATATGTATTCACTACAATGGCATTTTTATTCTAAATGTACATTTACAGTTGCACGATCACACAGCAATGTGTAATGAAAATACCTGAATAATGTCTACCCATGAGAGCCCAAGATAAGGACAAAGCCAAAACTTTGATTGCAGTTGATTACAAATTATTTAATTATTGAAATGTTGCAGGTTAATTGATCTCTAAATGTCCCATAGGTGTGAATGTGAGAGTGAATGGTTGTATGTCCCTACATGTGCCCTCGATGGACTGGCGGCCTGTCCAGGGTGTCCCCTGCCTTCGCCCTATGTCAGCTGGGATAGGCTCCAGCGCCCCGCGACCCTAATGAGGATAAGCGGTATTGAAAATGGATGGATGGATGGATGGTTTTATGGTGTTCCCCTCTGAACAAAAGGGGGCTTGGTAGGCCATGGGGACCACCTACTGGGACCGTGCAGAACCCTTTTCGATTAATTTTTGATAAAAACGTCTTTGTTATATATTGTTCATTCATTTAAATTCCTATCTTCACCGTATCTTTACGCAGTTTTGTTGTTGAATTATACCAAGATGTGTGTCCATACGTGTTGATGTGTTGGTGGACAAACTATGAGGGCGTTTTGACGTGTGTCTGGAAGTTCGTTTGATCTATTTGAGCGTTGTGCTGTCAAGAACTGCTTTTTTAGCTACAAATAAATAATAGTAGGCCTCCCTTAATGTGTTCAAGTAGTTGACAATCAAAGATAGGCTGAAGGACTACATTGGAGTCACAGTCTGCTAGAGCCGTGCAAACTGCTTGCACCTTTCTGGAGAATTGTTCATGCAAACAACTTCACACTCAGCACTGTGCTTCCTTGGGTCTTCAGCAGTAGTCAAAAGCGACAGTGAAAGTAAACCGTTGGCGTTAGGTAAAGGTGGGCCACACGGGCCCCCAAACAGCTATCGATGTATTATGATGATAAGATACGAAAAATATTGAATTCTTTTGCTATATGTATTATAACACAAAACTATCCTGCATCATTTTAGAATTAAAAGCTCTGTAAATGTTAGTACATTGTGCCTCTGTTTCACTCGGCAGTTGAAGTAAACATTTAAAGTAAGTAAAGCAGGACCTTACTGTGCCTTATTAGTAGTTTAACTATTTATAGTTTTACTTCAATGTTCTTTTTTAGTTTACTTCTTCGACAACTGTCAATACCAACATGCCCAGGAAGAGAAATAGTACAAAGTAAAGCAAGGCGCCATTTGTCCAGGGCCCTCAAACCTCTACACCCCGCTATGAGAAACACAACTAGGTTGAGGCAAATCACGATCAGAAACAATGGTTTGTACACTTAGCGGAGGTCATTCGGTGTATTAATCGCTTTCTTTGACATAAGCACCGTGGTTAAAAAGTAGAGCGTGGCTCGGAGGTATTTTGCTGACGGTAATGTTAGTGTTATCATCAATGATCAAGTTAGCATCAAGCCTTACAGCCAGAAAATACGGTCTTAATCATGGTCACACTGGTGAAACTCACTCTGGTTCGATTCTGCTTCAAGTTGGCTTTACGCTCGAGTTGACTCCAGGGAAGTGAAGAAGATTTCGGTTGCCAAGTGAATTGTAGTCTGTGGATGAGTGCGGGCCTATTGCCCAGCTGCTTCCACGTTGTTGTGTAGGGGTGCCGTTCACTGCTCGTGGCCTTTATGTGGCTGCGAGTCCGGTACGTGCTACAGGGGAGTGGGTTTGGTTGTTAGCGTATCGAGCATCCAGCAGCAAAACTGATCTGCAGTCAATGAGACGTGGCCTGTAAAGCCATACTGCTGATGACATGCTCAGTCTAGTTTATTTATATTGAATGTGTTGTGTGTCTAAATTGCTCTAAATTCGACAAAGCACTCCATGGGCTCCACTGAGAAGTGTGAAGTAGACCTCACCACAGGTCCACAACGTTAGCTCTGTCTGCACTGTTACCTTTGTTTTCACTGTTAGCTCTGTCTGCACTGTTACCTTTGTTTGCACTGTTAGCTCTGTCTGCACTGTTACCTTTGTGTTCACTGTTAGCTCTGTCTGCACTGTTACCTTTGTGTTCACTGTTAGCTCTGTCTGCACTGTTACCTTTGTGTTCACTGTTAGCTCTGTCTGCACTGTTACCTTTGTTTGCACTGTTAGCTCTGTCTGCACTGTTACCTTTGTTTGCACTGTTAGCTCTGTCTGCACTGTTACCTTTGTGTTCACTGTTAGCTCTGTCTGCACTGTTACCTTTGTGTTCACTGTTAGCTCTGTCTGCACTGTTACCTTTGTGTTCACTGTTAGCTCTGTCTGCACTGTTACCTTTGTTTGCACTGTTAGCTCTGTCTGCACTGTTACCTTTGTTTGCACTGTTAGCTCTGTCTGCACTGTTAGCTCTGTTTGCACTGTTAGCTCTGTCTGCACTGTTACCTTTGTGTTCACTGTTAGCTCTGTCTGCACTGTTACCTTTGTGTTCACTGTTAGCTCTGTCTGCACTGTTACCTTTGTGTTCACTGTTAGCTCTGTCTGCACTGTTACCTTTGTTTGCACTGTTAGCTCTGTCTGCACTGTTACCTTTGTTTGCACTGTTAGCTCTGTCTGCACTGTTAGCTCTGTTTGCACTGTTAGCTCTGTCTGCACTGTTACCTTTGTTTTCACTGTTAGCTCTGTCTGCACTGTTAGCTCTGTTTGCACTGTTAGCTCTGTCTGCACTGTTAGCTCTGTTTGCACTGTTAGCTCTGTCTGCACTGTTACCTTTGTTTTCACTGTTAGCTCTGTCTGCACTGTTACCTTTGTGTTCACTGTTACCTTTGTTTGCACCGTCAGATCTGTCTGCACTGTTCGCTGCAAGCCATCACCAAGTTGAGAGCCGTGTGGAAGCAATAGATATGTTCAGAATTGTGTGCATTTAGTACCTTTTTAAATAGGCTAGAAAAGCTCAGTAGAGAAGTATAGTTAAAAGCTTAGTGCTGTAAGTTGTGTGTGTGATCTCTCTATTTTTCTTTTGTCTACCTTCATATTCAATTATAAATGTAATTTGTTTAATGAGTAACATTACTAACTAGTTTGTCATAAACTGGTTACATTTGTTTTGAATTGTAAATATTGATTGAATATATTCAACCTGGATTGAACTCACAAAGCTTACTTTCAACTTTAATCTTAAAGCTCAAAAAAATAAACTGTGGTGAAACTAACATTAGGTTTAGCTTACTAAATATAAACCACCGTAACATCCATTCCTCTGGCCTCTCACACTGGGTTTGTTTTTTTTAACCAGTGAGAATCGTTCTGCTTCTTGTCGGATGTGTTATTTGTCTTATCCAATTCATGCAGTTCTGACCTGGGGATTGTGCCATTGCAAAGAAAATAAATAAAAGCTAATTAAATTAATAAAAAAGTGATTAAAAAGTCTTTAAATTAGCTCTTATTTAGCTTTAGAGAGTGTGTAGGTATGTGTGTGTGTACATATGCACTCCCTCAGTATATATGGGTGTGTGTTCCAGTGTGTATAAGCAATAACACGGCGACAGAGCAACATCCTCATTTCATATAAACACAGGCTTTCCTGAAGCGGGCGTGCTTGTGAGTGTGTGACACGAACACGTCAGGCTGTATGGATATGACACTAACACGTCAGGCTGTATGGATATGACACAAACACGTCAGGCTGTATGGATATGACACTAACACGTCAGGCTGTATGGATATGACACTAACACGTCAGGCTGTATCGATATGACACAAACACGTCAGGCTGTATGGATATGACACTAACACGTCAGGCTGTATGGATATGACACTAACACGTCAGGCTGTTTCGATATGACACTAACACGTCAGGCTGTATCGATATGACACTAACACGTCAGGCTGTATGGATATGACACTAACACGTCAGGCTGTATGGATATGACACGAACACGTCAGGCTGTATGGATATGACACAAACACGTCAGGCTGTATGGATATGACACTAACACGTCAGGCTGTATGGATATGACACTAACACGTCAGGCTGTATGGATATGACACAAACACGTCAGGCTGTATGGATATGACACGAACACGTCAGGCTGTATGGATATGTATTTGTGTTGTGCATTGCTGCAGCTTCAGCATGAGGGCATTGTGTTAGGCTCCAACGGTGCCTTCACAGGGGTTACGGCTTCAGCAGAGAACGGCGGTTAATCATTAACGTGCCTTCAAAAACACTAAAGATCACTTTTCAGATTTTACAATTCAGGTTTTGTTGAATGTATTTTTTAAATAATATATTCAATTTATGATGTATAATAGTGGCGATGAATGCAGGCAATGGATATTTACACATATGTGCTTTCACATTTATTGATAATAAACATATCACTTTTATATAAAGGGATAGGGTTAGCTAACCCTAACCCTAACTATCATGTGCATGAGTTCATGGACTTTATTGGTTCTGTCCTGTCTTTAATAACACATAATTTCTCCCCCAGTGTAGAAAGATACTAGATAACTCTCCGCAGTCCATTTCTGTTGATAATTCAGGTCAGATTTAATCCAGCAGAACTCCCTGTGGCACAGTTTTGTTTTGATATTGTTTGGCTCATTTGCAAGTTAAACATCAGGTATTGTGACAATAGCAGGTCGACCTTCAACACTATCAAAGTATGCGCCCACACTATTCCTAATTCATCTTGCATTCATCACTGCGCCTTTTCCTGGTTCATTTGTGCCATAAAAATGCACCGCGTCTTGGAAAATTGTCATCCATCGACAAATGTGCTTTATTTTGATCAAACCCATGTGAGTTTCACCCCAATCAAAGCCACCCCATCCTCATGACCAACAATCACCAACCACCTATCTGACCGCCTCTCAAAACCATGAAGCGACCCACTGACCCAGCGTGTCATAAAACAAATGATTGACACACACGAAGATGAGAGACAATGACAACAATGAAGTGAACTGAGGCAGAACGAGAGCAATAAGATTCATATCTGAGCTCCAACATTTGCATGTGATATATTAATACTGCTGTCGTACGTGAGGGGAAGGGAGTGACCTGAGGAAACACGGCTGGAGAGGACGCACAAAAACGACCGGTGGACAGAAGAGCAGGGGCCCTGGTGTGGTGTTAGATATGTCTTTAATTGTTATTTTTAAAGGGGACCCAGGCCCATTTTACAAACCAGTTCAGTTTACTCGTTAAGAGGAGTGCTAATCAGCCGCTACAAAACATTTGATTTATATTTCTGTATATTCTGTAGCTTTGGAAGGAAATTTCCAAAGTTTGAAAAAAGAAAAACCCTGATGGTGTCATCAGGGTTGTCTCTGATTGGACTTGAGGCTAAACATGTTAAACAGAAAACATGCTCTTCAAACTGAAGGTGTGGGATCTGAAAGAAGTGGGCATTTGGGAGGCAGAAAGCGTCTTAATGGAAGACTCTTTTTGAGGTGCATTATGGGTAAATGTGTGTTCGAGCCTATATAACCCATGTTTCAACAGTCCTTAAAAAAAAAAAAAAAAAAGGTTTCTTCAGAAGGAAATGATCCTAAGCCCTTTTTGGAAACATTACTTCTGAGAATGAATACAAGTTAAGTGAATGAATACAAGTTAAGTGAATGAATACAAGTTAAACTGGGAGAATGCCCCATCTGAATGAAGCAATCAGTAAGAGAAACAAGTACTCCTCTGCTAGAGTTGTTGGGACTACACAAATACAGTCAACAATCAGTCAAGTGCACAACAACAACAAAGTCCCTCACAGAATTCACATGAATGAGTTCGGCCATCATTGAAGCCGTTTACGCCCTGAACCAGCAGCTCCGTGTCTCTCTCCTGTGCCGTCTCAGCTGCAGAGATGGCTCGTTCGGGGCAGCAGGGCGAGATGACGGAGTACAAGAAGATGCTGATCAAACGGGACTTGGAGACGGGCGTGGTCATGACGGTGTTCCGGCAGAAGGCGGAGCGGCTCACCGTGCAGGTCATCATGGAGACCAGGCAGGTGGCGTGGACACGCACCGCAGACAAAACCGATGGTGTCTGTGAGTATATTAATGATAACAAATGGTCATCATCATCTTTTTGGCTTATCAAACAGTTTTCCAAAATGCAGTAACAATATCTCTTCACCATTGAGATTATAGAATATTGTTTTTTTTCATGCACTGGTCAATTTTGAGATTTTGGATATTTTGCTTCCATAACACGTCTTCTTTCAGACTAGTTGAAAGGAAAGATCCAAAATACACATTTAGGGGTTTATTTTACTACTTTGTCTATTTGTGTCTCTCGATTTCTCCTACATTCACCAATAGTAGTATTTGGCCTCTAATAATGCTATAAAGCAATATTTGTTTATGAGTGGGCCCCCGTTTTCTTTCTCTTGCTCAGTCATGCTTTTATATGAATAGGTAAGCTGTTCTAGATATTAAGGGCGACCCCCGCAGAGGCCATGTCGCCACTGTGTTTGTCTGTTGAACCGTCTAAGTTCTGGGAACATCCCGGAGCGTCCGATTGGTCGGCCTCAGTGCTCTCACTGACGTAGAAGGTGGAAGGCTTCTGCTAGATAAGCAGTGTGCAGTAAGACAATTTCCGAAGCTAGGTAAAAACAGACACTTTTTAAATTGTTTTATTATTTATATTTTATATTCATGTACACTGAATTAATCCTATCTACTGAAAGTGTAGTTTGCATGCTATTACACGGTTCCAGCTTTGTTAGCACATTCTATATGCTAACGTGTGTGACCCGTTGTTCTCACTGTTAAAACTCGGTCAGTAAATGTTTAAAAATACAAATGTTTAAAAATACAAATGTTTATTTGGCGGTTTTAATGAGAAATATAGTAAAAGCTGTTATTTTTCATTCTAATTACGGACTTGTTAGCACGCTAGTTTGTAGCCTAGCTTGCAGTGCCTGCAACCGTGTTAGCCAGCCGGCCTTTTAGTTCAGGCTTGTACTTGCGCTCTGATATCTTGTGTTGGTATTTTCTCTGTGTTATGAATGTGAAGTGTCAAGTTTTGAACTACATTTTGAGTTAATTAAGAGTTTTCAGTAGAATATAAAATCATTACAGACATTTTTAATACATGCAAATAAAGGTTGCGGTGATTCTGATTACCTGTATATATAAACCAGGTAACCTAGTTACATGTAGAATGATGTTGAATGAAGCACATTTCTAATGCAGACTGTGAACCTCGGAAGCAAGGGGAAATTATTGCATTCTAAAAAGGCCATAAAACCATTTTTAAAAGCAGGTCAAATCGTTTTTGGTGCTCTCAGACTTGACAGGATGTGACGTTCGTCCCCAGCAGAGATGAAAAGTATCTGTGCTGTGTTTCAGTGGACCTGTTTGAGATCAGAGAGGTTCGTCCAGGGAGGAACTCCAAGGACTTTGAGCGCTTTAAAGATGGGAAGGACAAACATGGTGAAAACACCTGCTTCACAATCTTGTACGGCTCACTGTTTGTTCTCAGCACCCTCAGTCTGGGAGGTGAGATCTCTATTTATTGGTTCAAAAAAGATTTCTGTGGTCTGCTGTTGGACCGCTGTTCGTGTTCTGTGTCAAACCAAAAGTCAATGTGGAGTTATTTGAACTTATACATACACACACGATAAGTTAACCTACTTGACATACTTAAAGGGACAGTGTGTACGTTTTAGTGGCATCGAGAGGTTTGTGGCAGTTTGCAACCAACTAAATACCCAAATGTCAATAAAATAAATAACATTTATGATATATGTTAAGTTGATAAAGAAGTCGTTCCTCCTGTCCTCTGTCCTCCTGGCTGGTTAACTAGGTTAACTTGCATACTATGACAAACATATTTATTTGAACCCAACCCATGATCTTTTATTTTTGTAATATTGATCTAGAAATATGCTTAAAACATTTCCGTTTTCAAAATAATCTTTGACAAATTATGTTAAAATTGTTGACCCTTTGCTAAGCCCCAACCCCTACTGCTACTCCGTCAAGCTGTTATAGCTACAATGGAGAAATAATAACTCATTTTTGGAAAAGGGGATTTCAAGCAGAGAAGAGGGTCGACACAATGCGTCTGAAGGATATATCAGGGTGTCAAACTGATTCAGCAGTGAAAAGATAAAGCTTACAGATCACAGTGTAAAAGTGAAGCTCCACATCAAATGAAAGACTAGGTCTTTATTCACTGGTGCAATCATCACGTCTATCTCCTTCCAACCTCTCTGGATATACAAGTATCATTGTTGTAAATGTTTAACCACGACTAGCTCCAAAACCACTTAACTAGCCTTAAAAATGAAGAACATTTGTACTTCCTAGCTTACTCCACCACAGCTGCAGTCTTCTCCCCCTCCCACCCCCGCTCACTTGAGCTGGAGAGGCTAATTCTGAATGCTGTGTTTCACATTTTATTGTGGTGGTGTTCAGCCCACCTTTTGCTCCAGGAAGTGCGTTGGAATGGCAACTAACTCTTCTCCTGTGAACAACGAGCGCTCAAAGGCCCAAGTATTTCCTAAACAGCGGTTAAGATTATGTTTTAAAAGCAGAACCACTGCTCATCACGGTGGAAAATGTCTCTGTAGGACAGTAATACTTTCTGTTTTGCTCATTTTCCAGCTGATTCTGTTGAGGAGGCACAGAAATGGCTGATAGGACTAGAGTTGCTGAGGCAGGAGACACTGGAAGCTCCAACTCCGGTTCTTATCGAGAGGTAGACTATAACACACACACTCACACAGCCATCAGTCATGAGCACTCATCCAATAGTTGATCCCTTCGTGTTCCTTTTCTTCCAGTTGGCTGAGGAAGCAGATGTATTCTGTGAATCAGACCAAAACACACAGGTACTACTCAGCCACACACTGGCTCTGTGCATGTTCTAAACTAATCAAACCCATAGGACCATGTTGCATTGCATGGCCGCTGATCACATTCTTTGTCTTAATATTTTACACCAAAAACACATATTGAATGCATGTTAATAATCTTGGGGCTTGATTTCTGTGTCCTTCCCAGTATCTCTGTGAAGGAGCTGAAGGCTCTACTAGCTTCGATCAACTACAAGCCAACCAGCTCTCGGTCTCTCAAAGACAAATTCCTGGTACCTTTGTCTTCTTCTCTTCATGCCATGTCCTTGTCAACCAGGGGACTGTTTACAGTCTATTCCATAATTATAAATATTGCTTGGTCTTTTGTTCTGCTTTCACAGGAAGTGGGAGGAAAGAAAGACCGCCTGGACTTTGCTCAGTTTCATAAATTGTACAACCTTATAATGTTTGAACAGAACGAGGTGAGTCTGAATTTAATCACGTTGGAGTAAATATATACCGGATATATTATCGCACAGCATTTTCATTCATATTATATTTTAAACTCAGATCCTGGATGAGTTCAAAAAGGAATCATGTGCTTTTATTTTGGGGTGAGCTCCTTTTTGTTTCCTTTTGTTTAGCTAAACACTGAAGTAAATGAAACGCTTGTAAAGATGGTGTGTATGTTGTCAGCATGACGTGTGTTTGCGCTTCTTCATCAAACAGTAACACAGATAAACCAGATGCCTCAGCAGTTCTGCTCCATGACTTCCAACGATTCCTCATCTATCAGCAAAAGGTAGAAGAAGCGAATAGTTTGTAACGTCCTGTTTTCTTTGCAAACTTGTAGGCCTGTGAAACCTTTTTGTAGAACAGCTAATAGGAACATCCTCCTTCTGAAATCACCTGTGATTGGCCAAGGTCTAGATTTTCTAAAGCCTGAAAACAGCCAAGAGGGGGTGCAGAATTCTAGATTTGTCTAGAAAAAGCGCTTCAATTACAATATACTGAAAGGTTGTTATGAAAATTATTGCCCAATGATGCCAAACATGTATCGCCTGGCCCAGCTTCAATCTAAAAAATGTAATTAGCAAATATCCGATTTCTGAAAACCCCAAGTGAAACATCTTTAAAACTAGGGTCCAGATAAAAGGCTTGATTTGGGAGTGTTAAATATACTGCGACCAATAAGAAGTTCTGTTGAATTGAAGAAAGTTATTTGACGTTCAGTGTTTGACATCAGCACAATAGTCCTTTAGGAGAAGCATACCAACATCAGTGGGCTTTATAGGAAGCATACATAGGAAATTAGATGCCATGGGGGTAAATAATAGTGCCAGGTTTATAAGAATAATACAATATGACTCAGAATTGACCCCTGAGGTACTCCAGATAAATGTTGTCCAAAGACTAGACATGATTGAGAAACTATTTAGTAGTAGGTGTACACAGACAAGGGATCTGACCAATCTGGGCAACTCAAGGCAGAGAATAGAACAGACTATAATGTACACAAGCAGGGGAAATTATGTTTATAAATAAAAAGCATGAATTAAACATCAATAACATCTTTTTCAGGCCGAACTCAGTGAGTATATCTCTCTTTTATTCCGTCCCTTCATCCCTCAGGAATCCTGGGCCAGTGACCTGAACCAGGTCAGAGAACTGATGACCACCTTCATCGATGACACCATGAGAAAAACCAACGATCCCGAGTTCACCGTCAGCGAGGTATTGTGTATTGTGTACTGTGTATCGTGTATTGTGTACTGTGTATCGTGTATTGTGTATTGTGTATTGTGTACTGTGTATCGTGTATTGTGTACTGTGTATCGTGTATTGTGTATTGTGTACTGTGTATCGTGTATTGTGTATCGTGTATCGTGTATTGTGTATCGTGTATTGTGTATTGTGTATTGTGTATTGTGTATTGTGTATTGTGTGTCACAGAGACAGGATATGCAAAGATGTAACTGATCAGGCCTGTCACCTTAACTACTTTATATTAGCACGGTAAAGTATGACTGAAATATTAGAATATATATATTAACTAAATTAAAACCCATCTCAAGGTTGGCAGTTCAATCCCGTTCTTCTAATCTCGTCTAATAATTTACATTATCGGGGTCATGTCCATATATGGTACAATGAGTTAATCATTTTATATTATTGAGGTCATGTCCATATATGGTACAATGAGTTAATCATTTTATATTATTGAGGTCATGTCCATATATGGTACAATGAGTTAATCATTTTATATTATTGAGGTCATGTCCATATATGGTACAATAAGTCGATAATGTATTTATCGTGGCAGGCCTAACTGTAATCAAGCGGTTTGGCATCCGTTGTTTTTCACTGACCGATAGGCATATTGACAGTTTGGCCTCGAAAGATAATGCTGAAAACCATGTTGTTGTTGTTGTTGTTGTTTTTGTCATTACTAAAAGGAATCACACAAATAATGATGCGCTAACTCTAAAGTCTGAAGCCAGTCTCCTGCTCTAGTTCCTCAGTTTCCTCTTTTCCAAGGAGAACTCTGTGTGGGATGAGAAGTTCTCAGAGATCAGCACCCTGGACATGAACAACCCTCTGTCCCATTACTGGATCAGCTCGTCCCACAACACGTCAGTATAATAATAATAATGTACACTTTATTGTTCCCAGTGGGTAAGTTCTTCTCTCTATGGTACCCATCGAACCGGGTACCTTGTGGTTACGGGACGACCACTCTCCCCGTGAGCTACAGCCGACCCCAAAAGAAATACAGCCGACCCCATGATCCGCACACGTGCACCACACAAGTGGGAACGGAGTCAATCGAAGTGGGAAATGGACCGGTATTCTCAAACGCACGCTTATGCTTACCCGTTCGCACACACATTCATAACCTTGATGGCAGAGGCGCCATGCCGCCCACCAGGAACAACAAGGTGAACGTACAATCATGGACCGATAGCAACGCCTTCTGGAGCAATGTGGGGTTCACCTTCCTATCCAGCTTCCTACATTCATGAAACATAACAGACCGTTCATAAATGACTTATTAACCTCACAGAAGATTTACTAAATGTTGCCGATGACTCACTGGAGAGTGAAACGTGCCTTTATTTGAAGGGCACCCAACTGTGAAAAGAGTTGAACATTTGTTTGGAGGAGCTTTGTCATGTTAGCTGGATGTCGGTTTGGAGACAAACATATAACAAAAAATCTGCATGCAGTTGAGTTTCAAAATGTGTCAAACAGTGAAGGTCTAGGGTCTAATACAAATATCATATTAGTTGCATTATGGGAAATGCAGGGTTTAAAATGCTGGGGCTTCATCCATTGATCCAGTAGTGGGTTGTTTTTTTCCGTAACCTGGCAACCCAAACATTGTTCTCATTAATGGTTTACAGCCGATTGATAAATCGTTCAGACATTGTTTATTAACATGAATAAGTTACACATTCTGAACATTTTATTTTGAAAAGTGGTAGCAGATACATTGCTAATTCACCCGCAACAAAACCGGACCAAAACATACAACACATGACCTTTTCGTTTTGTGAAAAATATACATTTAATGAAGCCCGTCTCCTTCCTCCTGTGCCCTTCAACAGGTACCTGACCGGTGACCAGCTCCGCAGTGAGTCGTCCACAGAGGCGTATGCACGCTGCCTGCGTCTGGGGTGTCGCTGTGTTGAACGTCAGTATAATCCAGTGGGAGTAAAATTATAATAACTAATGCTTTATTTCATATCATCAACACCTTTTGTGATTTGTGTGGTACTGTCCAGTGGACTGCTGGGAAGGGCCCGGGGAGCCAATCATTTACCACGGCTGGACCAGGACCACCAAGATCAAGTTTGAGGATGTGGTCAAAGCCATCAACGAGCATGCTTTTGTCACGTCAGAGTAAGAATCACAAAAACTGTATCGCTGGATCCGTGACTTTATGACTCTTACACACACATATGCACACACTTACACACACACACAAACACACACACACACACACACACACAGCCAGTGGATCTCTCACACAACGAGTCAGCTAGCCAGTGGGTCAGACGCCATTACTCCACTTTAGCTTTACATAAAGTTAACAGTTGTTTCCTGATGTATTAATATTAACTTTGAATGTAGCATCTCAAATCTTCCTTAACGTTGTCATCTCACAGCATTGTCTCAAACACAATGTCTCTCTCTCTCAGCTTCCCTGTGATCCTGTCCATAGAGGAGCATTGCCCTCTGGAGCAGCAGCGTCA
Organism: Cyclopterus lumpus; assembly: GCF_009769545.1. Classification (NCBI taxonomy): domain Eukaryota; kingdom Metazoa; phylum Chordata; class Actinopteri; order Perciformes; family Cyclopteridae; genus Cyclopterus; species Cyclopterus lumpus. The sequence goes on from NC_046971.1 coordinate 26,029,251, forward strand.
GATGGCTCGCATCTTTAGAGACGTGTTTGGAGACAAACTGCTGATTGAACCCGTGGATCAGATGGCTGAGCAGCTACCGTCCCCCACGCAGCTGAAGGGCAAGATCATACTCAAGGTGCCGACTCCACACGCCGACGAGTCGGTGGAGTTTGTATGTGGATGACGAAAGCTTTTGCTGTCATCACTACTGACTGCGCTCTTCTCGTTTCGTCCTTGTGCAGCACAAGAAGCTCAGTGTGGAGGGAGGAGGAATGACGAGAAACTTCAGGAAGGGGCAGAAACAGGGAGATCTGGAGATCTGGGACCCTGTGGACCAGGTACTGTCAGAAGGGTCAAGTGGGTTTGGCGAGATAGCTGAAACCCACTTTTGTGTTCCTGACACAAGGATGATGGGTGTTGAGCTGTTTTACATCGCACATGGGGCCTGTTTTGTCAAACCTTTATCACTTTTATTCTGTTCAGATTTTAGGTTTGTCCTCACTAAAATGTATTCTCTCTGATGTTATAGAGCCACTTACTGTATGTTTTAGTGCTACAATCACACGTGTACATACAATATTGCAGCTGCAGTGGCAGAAGTAGTCCCATGCAGAACTAGATCATCACTGACACAAACTCATTATTCAAGTGAAATTATGAGCTAACGCTTCCAATATTTTGTATAATTGTTTGTTATTTCCTTGTTTCCTTGTGGGGAAACGGTTTATATTTAAACTTCAGTGAGTAATCTCAGAATTGAAATGATTGCATGTTGCGCTTAAAAAGTTCTGCTTGTTTGCATGTGGAGTTTAACGTGGGAATTTACATTTATCTTTCTCAGCGGTGGAACAAGCACTACTGTGTGATCTCTGATGACAAGCTGTATTATGCAGAGGAGTATGAGGAAGATGAGGAAGATCTCGGGAAGGTAAAAAAAACCCAAAAGACAAGAGTTTACCTGTAACATTCTAGGCATTGTTTTTTCTGCTTTTACTTCTCATTGTGGAGCACATTTTACTTTCATAATGCAATGGCTGTAGAATAATGACATTGTTATGCTAAGATTGGTTCCATATCTGCCTCGCTTTTTATTAGATAAGTATGTCAAGAATTAGGATATTCCAGGAAAATAAAAGGCTCACTGATAAGTGGGTTCCCATAATGTTTGTGTGTCGCTGGTATTGCACCAAGAAATGCAGCATTTACTGATTAAACCATGCAAAACATTCATAAAATGTTTTTTGTTTTTTTACAAGAAACAATAAGAAGGTGTCAAAGCAGTGTTGTTCTCATCTTTCTCAGTACCAGGACCTGCACTGTTCAGAGCCGTGGTTTCACGGCAGTCTGAAGGAAGGCAGGCTGATGGCCGAGCGACTGATCCACGACTACTGTGTGGAGAACGGGGGAAGAGATGGTACCTTCCTGGTCCGACCGAGTGAAGACTTCACCCTCTCCTTCTGGTACGACATCCAGTCTCTTGATCTCATGGCCAACTAAAAACTTATGGACTGTGTTTATGTTTGTTTTTGTAACTGTGTAATATATTTACATTCATTGTGTGTATCTCTGAAGCGCTCGTCCTCTGTGTGTATTTCAGGCGCAACGGGAGGGTCCAGCACTGTCGCATCCGCTCGGTTCCAGAGGGGGCGCTCACGTACTTCTACCTGACGCCCAACCTGCACTTTCCCAGCGTGTACTCCCTGATCCAGCACTACAGAGAGAACCCACTGCGCTGCCAAGACTTTGAACTGCGCCTCACTGACGCTGTACCGCAGCCCGACCCACACCTGCAGAAAGGGTTGGTCATATATGAACAGATATGAGTCTGATACATCACCAGGGGGCTGGGCGCACATGCTGAAATATAATAATCTATGTCAGCTAACGACTAATTGTCATACTGTGGTGTCATTTGATTTAATTTTTTTTTAAAACACTTACACTATCCATGTGCAATTAGCATCTACATGAAACGTAAGTGATTTCATTCATTTGTTTGCACAATAACAATAACTAGAGCATCATGACCCATACGGCTGTCTTGGCTAATGTTGTTCCAACTCTTTTGTTTTGGTGTTTTGCTTTACCGTTCAGTCCTCTTTGTCGTACTGTTATTATCGACATAATCTATTATTAGTGAGGTCTAATCCGGCCTTCGGATATATTTTGGATCATTGTTAAAACAACGTTTGGTTTCTGCAGATTGTCAAACTGTTTGCGGAACCGATGTAGCAGAACCAGATAGATCCTCTTCCTTGTCAACACCTAGTGCCCGCTTTACCATCTTCTCAACCAACTGATGAGCACCAACAATAATCCTTCTATATATATCTATCTATCAACCACACATGCATGCCATCTATTTTTCACTTTCACTCTCATATTCATTTCACTCAGCACAGTCACTCTTTCCCCTCCTTCTCTTTCTTTGGAATCCATTTGAAAATGCTTCTTCTAGTTTTCTTGTCATCTTCATATACACACACACACACACAGACAGACAGACAAAACTTAACTCTGCTTGTGCGTGTGTGTCGTGCAGGTGGTTCTACAGTAACCTGAGCAGAGGTCAGGCCGAGGACTACCTGCTCAGGATTCCTAGAGACGGAGCTTTCCTCATCCGAGAGAGAGAAGGAGAGCCAGACTCCTACGCCATCACGTTCAGGTGCGACGACACTTCACACTTTATTTCTCTTTGCAGAGATGTGTGTGTGTTTGTGTGTGTGTGTGTGTATTAATCGCCTCTCTCATTCAGAGGCGACGGTAAGGTCAAACACTGTCGCATCCAGAAGGAGGGCCCCATGTACCTGCTGGGCACCACAACAGAGTTCGAGAGCCTCGTGGACCTGGTCAACTACTTCAGGAAGAAGCCCCTGTATCGCAAGATCAAGCTCCGTTACCCAGTAACCCCTGAGCTGGTGGACCGCTTCAGCACAGTGAGTCACTGGAGGAGTCGGGACACGAGACAATCGAGATGTGACGGAAACATAGTTTGAATCAACGTATTTTAGGAGCGTTTAACACACAAGTCAGAGCTAATTCAATCCAACCGAATCTAAGCTGAGACGTCACTCTCTGCAGGTGATGACCTATCAGGGCATGTTACCTTCATCCTCTTCTTCATACATCTTCATCTTAACTTTGCTTTTGGGTAATGGGCCCTCGTCTTTAGAGGTGGGATGTCTGTAAAGTCCGCTCTGTCTTTTCTCAGGGACTGCATGGTGCTGGTGTCTCTGTGGTTCTGTACGAGGAAATTGTTGGCACGCTGATGTTTTTGTTGGCATGCCGAAATGTCCTAATATTGTTAAACATAAGGTACTGCTGAGGCTGGTGGGAATGTCATACGTTGTGCAGGCTTTTAGTCATAAAGTAGTGCACTGGAGAAACTGATATTAATGCCTGTTGATGCACTAATTGAAAAGGTCAGGGATCATTGAAATGATTACAATTCATCCGGGTGACATTTTAATGTTTGAACCAAACTTCATGGCAATCCATCCCATAGTCGTGGAGCAGTGGTGGAAGAAGGATTCAGATTGTTTACTTAGTAAAAAGTTGTACTACTACCATGATCGTCTGTACAAAATTGTTACGCAACCCATCCAGAGATATTTGAATCTCACTTTGTCATACCTATGACGCCCCTGCTGGTAATGTACTGGACATTTAAGCCGAATATCAGTTGAATATTCCTGAACCCAGTAACATGTCATCAGCACCGACTGGTTCCTAAAGGTGTGTTGTGCTCACACAGGAGAAAGACTGCGCCTCCCTGTATGAGGTGAAGACGTACGTGGAACCCAACGAGATCGAGCCCTCACTGGTGTGTATTCACACACACACCTGTGCAGTGTCCTTTAATGACGACAGTCACGGTTAGTGTGCGTTTCCTCCCTCAGCCTCAAAGTACAGTGAGGGCCGTCTACAGGTACCAGTCCAAAAATCCGGACGAGCACAGCTTCAGCAAAGGAGCGTTGATACACAACGTATCCAAGGAGAGCAATGGATGGTGAGTCCACGCACATATTTCAATGATGAGTCATATCTGAGGAACGAGTCGCTTCCTTCCCCTGGAAAATGCATGGCCATCTGCATGCACATGGCTGGCATGGCCACATGCAAACAGAACAAAACAGGACTGTTCATGTTGTCCTCCTCCGCTCTCCTACAGGTGGAAGGGCGACTACGGTGGGAAGTTGCAGCTGTTCTTCCCAGCGAACTATGTGGAGGAAGTGTCCAACAACACCAAGCCCGACATCAAAGGACAGGTGAACATGAGAGCTTTAGAGTCAATCGGCTCTCGGCGATTGACGGATGAATAATCAAATGTGTTTGTGATGTCTATTAAAACAGGACATGGAAGACAACCCACTAGGTGAACTGTGTAAGGGTGTGGTGGACATCTCCAAGTGCAACATCCAAAACTGTGAGTTCCTTAAGTTTCTGATGCATGCTAGTTTCCATCAAACAACCTCCCTGCTTTTTGCTGCCACTTTGCCTCATTGCCTTGCCAGGGGTGAGACAGTACGCTACGTATCTCGGTTTTTATGGGACACGTTTTTGGTACAATAAGGAAAACACATGGACTGTATATAAGACGTGGACGTAGTCATCAAAACTCCAGGGGCTGGATGCAGGAAGCAGGGGCAAGGAGGCAGGACCCAGGACCAGCTTCAGACACAGCCAGGTCCAATGGACCCTATGAGGCGAGAAGGCACAAAGACTCTGGAGAAGAAGTAGAGTTAGTAATGCGCAATGGAGAGATCTAAATTCATCCATAAGTGACCACAAACCCCCAAAGGATACCTTTTCTTTCTTGTTTTCATTCATCATTTTGCCTTCTATTAGATGCTGTGCATAGTGTAAACAGATGTTATATGTCAACTAGACGTGGAGCGTCGGTCTGTTGTTCCTTGACACTAACAAATTAGAGAGAAGGGGTGAGCCAGTGAGTGTGAATTGTCTCTTTGCAGGCCATTTAGGCTCCTCCCACGTTATGGGATTAGGTCTTTGCATTTTGAGTGATACATATGCTATAATTACAAATGTGAATCCCCGTGGATTATTCAACTGAATCCCAAATGTACAATGGGATGCGAATATGTCTAAAAGTAGTGCGTCCCTCCCCTGACTGTGCTTCTTGTTTCCAGTGAAGAACGGTAAGAACAGGAGGCCCAACGTGTTGACCCTGCAGGACATGGAGCAGGAAAGTCTGCAGTTCGACCTGGCGGCGGGCTCTCTGGAGGAGCTGTTCAAATGGTACCAAGTGGGCTGGGACATTACCCAGAGAGCGATGAGCAAGCAGTACAACCGGGAACAAGAGGTTAGCATCGCATACCATAATGTATCTAGAGGGGCCCTCTCGACCATGCTGTCACACAGGAATTCATAAAGTCTGCGATCTATTTTAGATTCCATTCCCACGTCTTTAAGGACATTTTTTTGTGTTACAATGCTGTTGTTATGACCATACCATCCGCTCATATTGTGGGTTTCCATATTGTCAGTCTGTGTGACACTAGTTCAGCCTGAATGTCAGGACAGTACATGAAACATACTGTACAACCACAATGGGGTGCGACACCGATAGTCTGTCGGCGTCACAAACAGGAAGTGGCTGTTTTTTCTCTATCCGATCTCAGATCAGACAGCAGGAGGAAGTGGAGAAGAAGGCAGAGGTTGCTATGGAGATGTCGGACCTGGTGGTCTACTGTCAGCCACGCAGCAAGGAGAAGGACCGCTTTGGTAAACACACACACACACACACACACACACACAAACACACACACACTGTGAACACGATGATGTGACGGGAAACTTTACCACAGTCTCAAAGTGGAACATGTTCAGTCATTATTATTACGTTTTAGATTATAAAGCAACACCAAACGTGTTCTTTTCGCTGTTGCCTCTATGGCACGTCATAAGAAATTGTATAAATACTGTTCATATATATATACATCAGAATTACGTCTGAAAATCGAGTAAATGAGCAAGAAACTGCCCCTCAAAAAGTGGAAATCTTTATGACACTTGAGATTTGTTTCCACATGTTAGATCGAGACCAAAAAAAGGTTATTATCAGGTCCTAATTGACCCTTCCCTACTTCCTGCCAGGGCTGTCCAAATTGCCCAAATGTTTTATAGACGTTTGAATATTCATAAAAAGTTATTGTTTCCATGAGGCCTTTTCCTAACTAGCTCAAAATGTGATTCATTCTGTTGAAATATCACAATATAAAACGTGTAATTACAAGTACAAACGTCGGAAGAAAGTAAATACTGCTCCCCATCTTTCATTTCCAATTAAAGAAAGAGACGTGCGTTTGGTGCGTGAGGCAGACAACCTCAGTAGTGCAGTTCCCCCAGTTCCATTCATCTGACCCATAGCTGGCCAGCAGCCACAATAAACACTGATCGATAATCTTGGTAACTTCCTCCATAAAACTCAGAGTTTGTATAGAGACTGTAAAAAGGTTTGTAGTTTCCTTATTGACAGAGGCAATCTTGCCAGGCTAGCTGTTTCCCCCTTGTCACCAATCTTTATGCTAAGCTAAGCTAACCCTCTGCTGGCAGCTGCTTCATATTCACTGTCCAGATATTAGAGTGGCATTCATCTTCTCATCGCCTGCAAGGAAGTTATATACCACAGTTATATACCACAATAATCTAATGCTATTGCTATAGCATGCTAACACCGTTTCCGTCGTTGTAATACATGAGCCTCCAGGAGACGATAAGAAAATAGTGCTTTAACTTTGCAGTGAAGCTGCAACGTCTCCGTCCATTCAGATATGTGAAGAAAGAAATGCTGAGTCACCTCGGCCTGTTCAGTGAGGATCTACTGTTCTTCTACCACAACTCAGAAGGGCTTCAGCAAACAGGATGTGACCAAAGAGAAAGACCTGAGGACCAAACAGCTTCCTGTGTGTCACCTGTCTAAATTTAGAAATACACTGAGTTGCACAGAACCTGCATCCGCAGCGCAACGGTCCTCCTCGAGTGACTCTGTTCTAGTTTGGTTGGGAGGTATCGTGTGGTTATTTTCACAGTGTAGTTCCTTCTCCCATGTGATTAGTTTAGTCTTGATCAGGGGTATTCAACTCAAATTCAGCGAGGTCCAGTCAGTTTCCTCACATCACAATAATGTCAAATCTGTGCTATATGATTTTGAGCCATTGCATTGAAGTAGCCAACAGTTGTATTAATGTCTGTATGTCGTCAACAACAGACTGTCAAGTTAAAGAAAGAAAGTTCAATTAAATAACATCTAAACAATATTTATTATTACAGATTTACAATTTAACTGGATTAATTATAAATAATACATACTGTAATAATAAATACATTATCTTCTTTTATTTCAAGGAAAATGAAGGCTGGATTTAAAACACAAAGCTTTTGAAAGATATGACTAATTGTCCTGCAGCTTTAAATTTAGTTCATCAAAAGAGCCAATATATTATATTCTTGTCATCTGAAAAGAGAAATGTGTGTGCAGGGACTTTATCTGTAGTTATTAAATCACTGGTTTCAGTTCATTTCTCCTCTCTGTTAACATCATTGTTGGGCAGTTAATGCAGGAAGGAATTCTGATCATATTGGGCTCTTAGCTTTATTTGTAATTCATGTGTCAGAATTCTGATCATATTGGGCTCTTAGCTTTATTTTTCATTTCGGATGTGAGTCGGTATGTTTGATCATACGATGTTTGCTTTGTCTCGTAGTGGCTTCACATCGCTGCTTTTAATATCTCTGAACATGAGACATACTGCTGTTGAACTGGTTGTGGGAATGATAAACATATACGAGTTAAAGGCTCTGGTCACGCTGTCCACGTTTCTCTTTTTGGAGCGCCAAGTGAAATAACTTCTCTGACTCACGTACTTTTTCCATCTATCGAGTCTCTCCTGTCGCTCCCTTGTGTGTGAATATGGCACTCGAGTCGAGGGCGGTGCTTAATGAAATTGGCTGAGTAGCATCATGTGAGATGATTTACAACGCGTGTAATTGGTCAGTGTGTTTCCTGGACCGCTGAACGAGAGCCGTAAAGGCTAGAAAGTGAAGTGATCCATGAAAGTAATAATTCGGTTTGGGTCCGGACCCGGCTAGTGACCCCTGGTCTAGATAGTTTAGAGGCTGCCAAAGAAAAAAGGAAGCATTCCAAATACAAGCCGTCTATTTTGCCGTGCAATGGCTGTGCCCAGGGGTGTTTCTAGGATTTGACCTGATAAATAAACGCTATTTGAAAGCTTCTTTTATGCACTTCAGCTCAAAACACCCGTCTCCGTCCAATGTGCGTCGGAGTCGGTATGGATTGATGCGTTTGATGAAATGAGGGAGCATCCGTTCCGTGAGTGACGGTTCTGTGAGGTTCTCAGTGGGGATCGGCCGCAAGAGTGCTGCCAAGTCCTCTAATAACTCTCTAACCGCACCCGCTCACCCACTCAACACAGCCGTCGATAACAACATGCTAGTTCACAACTAGCCAATCAACAAACCAAACGCTCTTCCTCAGCTACCAACAAGCCTGTCCCTCACATCAGCAGCTAATATGTCAAGCTAACTATCGATAACCAACAGCCGGATAGCAACATGTCAGGTCTAAATATACTCAATGTAATCCCGGGTTTGCACAGTCTCAGTCCAGTTTACTGGTCGGTTGTTATCAACTGAAACCATTATCAGCTCAACCTGATGCTCCTTTCTTTGTCCCCGCAGACAGCTACAGCTACAAGGAGATCCGCTCCTTCGTGGAGAACAAGATGCCAGGGAAGAGCCGCACCAAGGACTTCCTGCAGTACAACCGCAAGTCCCTGAGTCGCATCTACCCCAAAGGCCAGCGCATGGAGTCCTCCAACTACGACCCTTACCCGCTGTGGGCCATTGGGAGTCACATGGTGGCTCTCAACTTCCAGACTGCAGGTACAGCGGTTTATCTCCTGGGCTGCTCGGTGGAACACCTTGGGGCTTTGATTCTTTGGCCAGCTCTTCTTCTCAGCCAGCAAAGGATACAGTCCCCTGAGGGCCCCTGTGTTGCTCATCACAGTCTTACTGACTGTGGCCTGCCGGTCAGGTAATCTGTTATCAGGTAATCTGTTATCCAGGACACAAGAGGAACAGAGGTTGTGTTAACTGACATTTTCTGTCAACGATGACGGAAACATCTAAAGGCCGCCCGTCCTGTTGACCGAAGGAAGGGGCACGTGCTGCGTTCACAGAGCCTGTGTGTCAGTCTATAACTCCAATTATATTGAAATCATTTCCAAAATTCCAAAATAAAACTGTATTTGAACCCCAGATCTTTTATCATGACTCACACTAGCGAACCGTGAGGAGATGTTCACTGATGACAAAAAGCATATTGGATTAGAATCACAGCCTCCGTTTTATTATAATAAGAATATTACAGTGACGGGTATTAATAGATTATGACGTAGTTTTTACAACCCTGTCCGTCAAAATGACAAACGACAACAGCGCTTAGTGCAACCACTGAAGTGGATTGGCATGCAGCCTTCATGGTTTCCTCTGGTAAAGGCTGACAGGCACATCTGATCCGTTGACCTACTGCGACTACGTTGACCTTAAATGGAATCCAGAAGGACGGAGAGACACAAATATGAAAGCCTTCATATTTTACATAACGCCCGACAATGCAAAGTGTTGCCAACCAACCTTATTAACAGTGAAGCAATGTCAGTGAGTCAACATGCAAAAGACCAGGGCCCTGGACCTGGTACACCTGAATGCAATGCAGCCGTCATGTGTACATTTTGTCTATAAAACGTCCTTTTTGTGTCTGGATCCATTGCAGCAGTATTATGATCTGGGTGCCTGTGGTGATATGTTCCAGGTGAGTTCATATCTTGTGTATGTGTTTCACACAGACAAATTCACCCAGTTGAACAGCGCCCTCTTCAGTCTGAATGGACGTACGGGCTACGTGCTGCAGCCCGAGCTCATGCGTGACGATAGCTACGAGCCCCAGCAGGAGAGGAGGAAGGTCAAGTACGACATCGCGGTTAGGGTACGTCCGTCCACAAACACACACACAGTAATAACATCATCCTCCTCCTCATCCTCATCCTCATCATCCTCATCATCATCATGAGGTTGCATTAGGATATATTCAAGGTGGAGGTGCATGATGCTGACTTGGCTGATCTTTACTTTGTAATAAAGTAAGTAAATGTGTGTGTCTGCAGGTGATCGCTGCCAGACACCTCCCCAAGCCCGGCCGCAGCATCGCCAGTCCATTTGTGGAGATCGAGCTGTGCGGGCACACGGAAGAGAAGTTCAAGACCATCGTCTACCGTGAGCAGAGGGCGGGAGGGTCGGGGGGTGGGGGGGAGAGGGGAGGAATGAGACCGAAGTGAGAAGCTGTTTGTGCTGGTGTGAACTGTGCTGTCGTCCCGTCGGCTGCAGGTGACAACGGTCTGAACCCGGTGTGGAAGTCCCCGGCGGACTCGGCGGTCTTCACCGTGCACGAGCCCGAGCTCACCTTCCTGCGCTTTGTGGTCAACGAGGAGGACATGTTCTCGGACCCCAACTTCCTGGCCCAGGCCACGTTTCCTGTGAAAGGCATCCGCTCAGGTGGGAGCACGCACGTCACACAGCACAAACAAAAAACGCCACAATTACACCATTCATCATAGTCAGAAGCTGTAAAAAAAACAACAAGATCGTCATGGTCCTTGAACACATCATTTTTGACAAAAGCTCCCGTCAGGAAAAGCAACCAAATCGAAGCTTAACGTTGTGACATGTCATCAAATTAGCTTTAAATTTTAAAAAACATTAAATTCTTCTTAGCGCAACTGAGAATCAATGATGGACTCATCTGAGACCAACAGTCACAAGACAAAACTGTAAAAATGAAAAGGAGTGGAGCTTCATTTTTTCCAATATTGTTGGAATAAATATATATATGTTGTTGTATGTTTTATTAATGTGTATTGTCCCTGCCAAATCATTCTATTATTTTTTTATAATGGGCCCTGGAGCCTATCCCAGAGTACATTTGGCCTCAGCAAGACTGTCTCAGGGAGATGGACAACCGTTCACGCTCACATTCAAACCTACAGGCAGTTTAGAGTCATCAAGTGACTGTGGGAGGAAGAACAGTGGAGACAGTCTGTCAGCGAGGGCCCTCAGCTCCTTTGGATATGATCGGTTGATATTGTACCGCTATTGATTCAGTGCTTTGTTTCCTCAGGTTTCCGCTCTGTACCGCTGAAGAACGGCTACAGTGAAGACTTAGAGTTGGCCTCTCTGCTGGTCTACATCAATGTTCAACAAGCAGGGGTGAGCAAACACACACACACAGAACATCAGTGTGGATTTACACCTGCAGTTCTGCGGCGGCGGGGAGATATTTGATGGCGCGACTTGTCCTTTCAGAAGGCAGAAGAGGAGCTGTACTCGTCCACCGGCCAGCTGAAGAAGAAGCTGGCGGAGGTTGGCCCCGAGCCCCTCCTGTACGACACGCACACCAACATCCAGCGCTCCGCCATCCCGCGCCAACACAACCCGCTCACCAGGGAGGGCAGCACCGGGGAGAACAGGTCAGCCTCTAACCCCCAGAAGCGTGGGGGGACGGAGGGGGGTTCGGGCGGGGGGAGATGGGAGGATCTAACCTTTCCGCTGTGTTTTCTTTGTGCCCTAGGACAAAAGAAAAGAAGATAAACAACAGCAAGTTCTACTCGTGAACACTCGCCCTTCCTGCCTGAGCGGCGGAGAAGAAGCCGACTACAAACCCAACATCACCTCGACCTGCACACGGGATACATGTGATCTGTGCAGTTACGAGTTTTCCAATTGTGAGATGTTATCATTTTTAATTTTCATACATAAAACAGTTTTCTATTTATTTAAGATTTTAAAAAATTATTTTCGCTGTGTGTTCGGAGGCGAGAAGTCAGATTAGTGAAAACGGGCGATGCAATGAGAACATTTTGTGTATTTAATTTGAAGCCAGATGATGTTTATAGCTTTCCTGTAACTCCTCTGAGACCTTCTTATGAATCGAGTCAATAAAGTATGCTTGGGGAACTTTACCCTTTTCTCTCTTGCATTGTATTCCCTGTAATATTAAGCAATGTATTTATGCTGTTAACATGAGGCATTAATACTCATGTCGGTGTAATGTAACTTGAAGCCACTTTGGGCCCCTGCCACATACAAAACACCACTTTTAAAAATAGGATACTGGGACACATGCACTACTCAGCAGGTGGATTAACAATTCCCTCATGTATCAGCTCTAAAAAAATATGAAAAACTGAGAGGCCCAGCTTCAACTCTTAATTTTGTAATCATAGTGTGAAGTCAAGATGGCCGGCGGGTCTAAGGTTACGTTGCAATGTGATTAACAACTTGTTCATTTCCCACGTAAGCTGGCTGTATAATACACGACGGAAGGTGCACTGGTTCTTCCTCGGTATGTTTACCAATATCTTAAATTGACAACATTGTAGTTGTATCATGGTCGTCTCAGGAAGTTCTTAACTTTGGATGATATATTCTCATGATAAATTTGACTTTGGCTGTAGATATGTCCCGTTTACTTAAGGGAGTAAGAAAAACACAAAAAAAACATAAATCTCTGGACTGAAATCTCCTTGAAAGTGCCTACCCAATATTGCAACATGACCCAAAGCACAAGGGTCACACCTCTCGGACCAACTGTGTCCTCTGCATACATACAGGCTCAAGGTGCAAGAGCAGTTACAAGGTTCATTAATTGTCCCCGTGCAACAGGGTTATGCAACAAATGCTGTCTGTGGTACCATTTTGCCACACGTAAAAAAAATTCAAACTATATTATTTGCAGAGGGTGGAGTAGGAGTCTCACCAAAATCCATGAACAACAAAACACATTACCACACCCACCTTGGAACTAAGCCTCTATTCTGACCGCAACCACACACACCTCGTTAATACGGTGCCATGAAACCGCTTCACCTCTGTTGAACACATTAAACCTACAACTGTCACAAGTCTGAAGGTATCAGCTGTACATTTAAAAGAACATACAATCCCTTCATGATCACTATGTTGGCACCACTATTGATTCTACATGGTAACGTGCTGTTTTAATATGCAAATGATGGATTAATGGGGCATGGGGCTGCACGGTGGTGTAGTGGCTAGCACTGTCGCCTCACAGCAAGAGGGCCGCGGGTTCAATTCCCGGTCGGAGCGGTCCTTCTGTGTGGAGTCTGCATGTTCTCCCCGTGGCAGCGTGGGTTCTCTCCGGGCTCTCCGGCTTCCTCCCACAGTCCAAAGACATGCTGCAGGTTAATTGATCTCTAAATGTCCCATAGGTGTGAATGTGAGAGTGAATGGTTGTATGTCCCTACATGTGCCCTCGATGGACTGGCGGCCTGTCCAGGGTGTCCCCTGCCTTCGCCCTATGTCAGCTGGGATAGGCTCCAGCGCCCCCGCGACCCTAATGAGGATAAGCGGTATTGAAAATGGATGGATGGATGATGGATGGATGATGGATTAATGTGCATCTCTCTGTTGTGGGTTGTGTGACCACCTGCACATACCCTTTGTTTGTAATACAGTGTTGATGGTTTCAAAGTCATAATTGAAATCTCTCATGACAGCAGTTGTTTTGCTTCTTGCATCGAGTCGATCAAGTAACTTGCCTAAATGTTCTTTAAACAAAGACATGATACATGATGGTGGTCTGTAAATTGCTGCTGTTATGATGTTGTAAGTCATGCGTTTGTATAATAAACATTCTAAATTGGGTACCCTGAAAATGTTGTATGTCCGCATGGTTCTTATTGTTACTATTTTAATTCATATACTATTCATACTTATGTTATTTAATTATTATTGAAACGGTAAAATACCCAACTTTTTTGCACTTATTTGCCCTTTTTTGTTTTAGTTGCACTCATGTAAAAAGGTTGGTATTGACAAGATATCAGTACTTTATACTTTATAACCACATAAATATCACAGCAGTTATACTGCATATGTTCTTTCTCCGAGGCAGACAATTAAAACCTTCATTAGATGTTTAATTGAATGTTTTCTTAATGTTATTGGATAGTGGGATAAACTTGAGCACCAGGAGAAAACCCTAAATAAATATGACTGATTGAAGTCACTTCAAGCGACATCCAAATCCAGCAGCTCCCCCAATGTTCCATATTAAGGGGGAACTCATAACATTCATATTTACTCCCCATAGCAACAGTGTTTTATGACCACTGCTGTGGTTCGCAGCCACCTGACAGACACCGCTCGGGGGCGGGGCCGGGGGGCGGGGCCGGGGGGCGGGGCCGAGCACCGGCAGTTGCGTGACGTCAAACAAGTTGTGTTGACAGCTAGCCCCAACTAGCCTGATGCTAGCTCGTCGTCGTGCGTCGGGTCCCTCGCCGACTCTCATGGTTTTAGAAGTCCGCTGGCCGTCTTCCGTCCCCGCAGCGTCGCGTATCGGGTTGAGACATGCAGGATAGGTACAGCGAGATAGGCTTCGTCCAGCAAATACTCGGTTTCAATCTAGTGCCGAGGAAGAATGGCACGAACCGAGGAAACGACACATCTCTCGACGACTTCTCAGGTGGGCTGGTGTTTGGTGGCGCTAGCTGACGTTACACCGGCCGTGTAACGCCGTAACGCGGTCTGAGGACGGCTACGGCACGAAGGCGCCTCTCGTGTGGTCCTGTTGACGAACAGGGGACCCGGTTGAAGGCGCTAGCTTCCCGATATAAGGTGTATCCCTCCGGGTTTGTTTGTGCGCGTTAGCATTGTCAAGGCGCTGTGTAGCATCGAAGCTAGCTCTAACTTCCTGCTTCATCCCCACGCTCGTATTCCTTATTGTGCATCTGCATTGTGCCTCGCTGTTGCAGGCGTGGAGGTTAACGAGTGTCCCGTTTACTTAAAGGAATTTAAAGTAATACATAATATGGGAACTGCTTATGAATTGCTATTCTAGCCCTTTGTGTGAGCCTCTCTTTTGTGTAGTCTACAAATGCGCAGCAGCGGAGCCGGTGGGAGAGAGCACCTGTCCAGGTGTTTGGTTCCTGGGGCAGTGGACACCGCAGCGCCGCGGGGGGAGAGCCTGCACAGCCCGGCGTCTTAGTGGAGGCTGCAGCAGCCATGCTCCGCTCAGCTCCTGTAATGCCACCGTGTTTACGTGGCTCTCACGCGTAATTACATGTTGGGCTCCTGGGATGGTGCAGTGCTGAGGTACAGGAGCTCTGGCCTCGCCCCGTCTTAAAGGATGCACTACATTGCAGTGACAGTTCCCACCATGCTCAGCTCTCCAGCTGACTGCTGTTTTAAGAACGCATTCTTAATACATTGTTTATCATATAACATATCCGGTAGAGGTCCAACCCAGTGGCATCGTAACCGGGCATGGACTACCTGTCCTTAACTTCAGCTGTGTACTTAAGTGTCAAGGCCGACCATGTAATACCATAGAGTCACTTTCGGAAAGTTAGAAACAGATATCACAGAGCTTTCATGATCAGTACTGATTGTATGCGCTAACTGCTGCTATGTTGTTGTTTTTGTTGTTGTTGTTGTTGTTGTGTGCATTTTGAAATGTCCATTCAATGTGATGAAGAACGTCTAACTTTTTTAGGACTTAATAGGCCAACATTTGGGAGCCAGCTGTTGTCACCGGGGATCCGAGTCTCTCGCCTTAGTGTCTCTTCTCCAGGGAGGGGTTAACGGGCGTGGAGCTCACATTAACCAATGATCTAGTTGAAATGCCTCTGCACACTGTGCAACTATACACAACTTGTACTTTGATTGGCACTTAGTGATGCGTGGCTGCATGTGTTTGCAGAGATGTGGTACGGGGTGTTCCTGTGGGCAGCGGTCTCCTCGCTGATCTTCCACCTACCCGCGGCTCTGCTGGCCATCGCCACGCTGCGGCAGCACAAGATGGCCCGATTCATGCCCATCGCCATCCTCCTCATGGGCATCGTGGGACCAGTTTTCGGGGGGGTCCTCACCAGTAAGCCGATACTCGATCCTGTGACTTGCTCCTATATTAGATTAGATTGATTTGGCTCGATTAGGGATGTCACAATACCAGAAATGAGATAGTCCATACCAACACTAGTGAAATTCCTTGATATCGATTCCCAATTCGATACCACAGTAAACAACAAAACAATAAACACTGTGTTCTGTTCAACAGCTCACATAAACTGTCCTCACTGCTCCCTTTTTTTTCAGGGCTTGTCAGTTTGAGGAAATTCCTTAATTCCCAAACCCACTGCAGAGCAGACATCGCCCCCTCTGTGTGACCCTCGTAACTTCAACACACGCTGACAGCTAACGTTAATGTTTGTTGTATTATTCATGTTTCTCGCCAGAAACTCGATTTGATAAGATTACATTTGAACACATTATGATGTAATATATATATATATATATATATATATATATATATACAGGGTTGCAAAATTCCGGGAATATTCAAAGTTGGAAACTTTCTACGGGAATAAATGGAAATATACGGGAATTAACGGGAATAAACTGGAAATGTTGGGGTAATTTAACTGTATGTACCTTGTCATAAGCAGACGTGCATGCAAACATTTATAATATTTTTAAAATGACATTTTGTGAGTAGAACTTTATTCTTTCATCGAACAACAAAAACATGAACGTTGAATAAAAAAGGTGTATTCCCTATGATCACCACCCCCCAACACACATTTTTTGTTGTGTTTTTCCCTGAATCCTTTCAGGTCTAAATGTTTTCTTCCTGGACCTCATCAACGTCCTCCTCACTGCTGTAAAGTCTACTGTATATAAATAAACTTGGTATTAAAATGAACATGGCTTCAGTTTACCAAGTAATCAATATGCTAATGACAAACAGTGTTGGGAAAGTTCACTTTTTACATGAACTAGTTCAGTTCATAGTTCACATATTTTAAAATGAACTAGTTCAGTTCATAATTCAACATTTTGAACTAAGTTCACAGCTCCAAAAAATGAGCTAGTTCAGTTAATCTTTTCAATATGTTGCAGCTATAATTTAAATCTTTATCTGTCTGCAATACCGCTCTTGGCCTCTACGCCACTCGGCGCTCTCACACTTGCCAGACAAAGGGCTGAAACGTTCAGACAACACTGATGACAAAGACGTTCAACAACAACAGAACGTTTTATGTTTATGTTTCTGTCAGACAATGTTCCCAACCAGCTGCATTCAGGGTCCAGCTGAGCTCGGCGTGCATAGTCTTGTTCTCAACTACACTTAAGTTACCTGTTATATGTTTTTGCAAAAAAACGTAGGCACATTTTTTTTTCCAAAATTCCCGAGCCAAAATTCCCGTGGAAACTTTCGGAAACTACTTTCCGCCCCTTTGCAACCCTAATAATAATATAAGTAATATACCTTCACCTAATACTCACTTTACTGATTAGAGCTTAAACGCACATAATTAAACTCAATAAAACCTCTGTTAGCATTAGCTCCGCAGGACTGGACGGACAAATTGCCGAACTCAAGGCTTCAAAACGTCCGTCCACAAAGCAATGGGGGACGTCGTCGTGGTGACGTCCCCCATTGCTTTGTGGACGGACGTTTTGAAGAGTTTTTAGCACCGAAGTATTGGTTCTTGTGACCCTAGACTCAGGTGTCTCTACGATATGATATACTGTATAAGTAATAGGTCATTTTGTAATTGGGAAAGGTTATTTAAATGATCCATTCATTACTCAATTACATTTTTCTGATAATGTTTTCAAGGTGCAGCCATAGCAGGTGTGTTCAAGGCAGCAGGGAAGAGGATGATCTCTTTGGAGGCTCTCGTGTTCGGCGTGGGACAGTCATTCTGTATCCTCATCATCTCCTTCCTCCGGGTCCTCGCCACCCTCTAGCAGCACCAAGGCCCGCCTGGCCGGCACCGGATGCCGCCGGGTGAGTCTGACACCAGTCGCTCCTTCTCTCGATGGGACTCGAGTTTAACACGCCGCAGGACTAGATTCCCCCGGGGACGCAGGAAAACCGCTCTGACCCGGGACGTGATGTAATTCCCTCCCAGCGGACCAGAGACCAGAGCGGATTTTATTCAAACTCCCGACTTGCTTGTCTCCACCATGGGACGGCACAATGCTGCGTTCACGTCACATGACATTCTAATCATTCCAGTATGATGTGAACGCAGCTCAGGATGCTGTTTTACCTGTTGCCGGGGGTTACAGGTTAGCAGCAGGGTAACCTTTCTCAGGTGTGTGTGTGTGTGTGTGTGTGTGTGTGTGTGTGTGTGTGTGTGTGTGTGTGGGGAGACGGGAACACAATGGTAATATGCAAAGATTCTGGCTTTTTCCCTCGAGGCCTTAACTTCTACTTTCTAACCTCCAAAGTGGTGTTTTCTCTTCAGGACGGTCTGTTCTTTAACACTCTTGCTGCTCCTTTTTGTTCTTCCTCATATTTCATTATTTTTTTTGTTCAAACTAATTGAAACCTAACTGCCTGTGTGTTATTGTTAGTTAGTTTAATAGATCTGTTTTTATGCTCCAGGACTTTTTTCTTCTTTTCTTCTGCCCCACAATGCAGCGTAGAGAATGTCTCCGGTTCGTCTGCTCTTCTTGTTGTTGTGTTTGTTGGTTCCGAATAGACCGGAGGTTCCATCACGGGGCCTCCAGGACCACCACAAAACGAGAGCTTTTCTCGTCTCTCATTGAATGATTTTACAGCTGTGTCATTTTGCCACACTGAACTGATTTGTACATATTTTAAATTATTTCAAGGTCTTTTATAGCTTTTTAATCTTCACGACCAAATGTGTTGTGCTGGTTTTATTTTTCTTGCACTACACTGAACAAAAGACCCCCTTGTAGTTTTTATTCCCACAGTCCTGAGCTTCCAGACGGCGGTCAACTCTCCATGTGTTACTTTTTAATGTAAAAGAACAAACAATGGAAATACTTAGTAATGAATAAAAACTAGCTACTACCAGAAATAGAAGTATTTATTGTTGGCCAGGTATGATGGGAGTCAGTGATTTTACGTTTGATATTACATTTTTAGTCTTGATTGCAAAGCTGCTCCTGCCTGCGTTGGGTCATTTTTACAAATCAACTAACGGCATCAGCCACACAGATATGTTGTTCCTATTGGACTTCATGAATATGTATTCTCTTGACTATAAAACAGGGATCGTTGAGTCTGTTCAGAGGGCCCCGGGCAACAAATGAGCTGTGGGGCCCCTCAGGTTCCCCAACTTAGTTTTATTTCTAAATATGACAAAGAGTCTCTCTACAAGATGGGTCTTTAAAATTGGATTTAATTCAGGAGCCACTTCTTTTTTTTCCGTTAAACATCTGGCCACAGGTGGAATCTGTGGATCAGAGTTTGATACATCTTTCCCCTGTTTCTTCCGTTTTTTTATTATTCTGTTGCACATTCCACCTGGATACATTGTTTCCCCACGTCTCGCTTCTCATGCCTTCATAGTCGTGTTGATCCCAGTGGCCCCTTTAGCTCAGGCAGACGTGAAGAGAGAGCAAACACACGATGTTCATACAATACCCTTGAATATTTCCTTGAGCTGCAATCCGTTCAACAAATAAAGTGTGTGTTTTATCTGGGAAGTCAAATCTATAAAACTAAGGAGATCATAAAATAATGCTGTCAACACACTGAAGATTGTAAGGACAAGACTACAAACGTTCAGCACCCATGGGACCAACAATGGGACAAATTTGAGTTTTTTTAATTTTATTTTGTTCAACTGTGAGAAGCTCGATGTGTGTGTGTGTGTGTGGCATTGCTCTTTACATATTTTTGGAAGTGGCCTTTCTTTTACGCTGTACATTTTGGAGAATGTTTATTTTTTTATGGTTCGTGTAATTTAGCTCTTTGAGCATGTGTGTGTGTACGTGTACACTCTGGTTCTTTTACAGCAGCACATATTGGCATTTAAAGGAAGCCTTGTCCCTTACCATATCTGCCCGAGGCATCAGAGGTCAAAAGCAGATGCTTTTATGTGCACTGTCGGCGGCCTGCAGTAAATGTGCATGCGTACAGACCGGCCGTCTCCGAGTCCTTTGTGCTGGACTCCCAGATGGTTAAAGTCCCTGTTCATATGTGCTTGAAGCTACTTAACGCAGGAGGATAAACCAGACAAGAAAATGCAGTTCCACAAACCGAGTTAAGCCAACACTAGAAGACCAGTGAGTCCCGTAACACCATTGAAAGTAGCTGCCCGTTAGCGTAAGGTGGAATCAACACCATGATAACCTTCATGAAGGACGGTTCATTGCACGTTTGCTGTGTTTTACTACATCCTGTCGGATTCAGACGTGTCAGTTTGTTTATAGCCCGCCTGCCAGACGCAGACGGGCTATAAACTGGTTTTTTCCCGTGTAGTGTGTCCAGGAGGCAACCTCCGCTTCTTAAAACTCTCTACTGACCATGTTCATTTAGTAAATGATGGTCCATTTAACATAAAATAGACCATAAAGCAGAGTGCGCTTCAGGGTGGGCTTACTGTACCAGAGCCGTATACAGCGTCTCTACGTCACTGCGCATTCCAAATACACTTCCGTTCACTGGTTGTGACGAAAACATGGCAACATCTGTAATCCAAGATGTAATCACCAAATTCAAAGCTTTAAACGGCGGTCCATAAACCAGTGGGTGTCATAGCGGACGACCCCGACGCCGCATCTGTGGCAGTTTACGTCCCCGCAGAAAGACTAGCGTTTTCAGATCGTGTTCTTGTTCCCCTCATGTCTGTGACATTGACCAATAGAGAGGCGAAGTCCCGCCTCTTCAGGCCTCCATCAACCCGATTTGGGAAAAACAAAGTACTGTTGTAACAACTTTTTTCAATTGCGTTTGAATTGTGCCATAAAATACACGTATATATATATATATATATATATATATATATATATATATATATATATATATATATATATATTTATTTTACAGCATAATTTAACAACCCAAAAGTGGCCTCAGTGACGTCTCTCTGTGTGTGTTTTGGCTGATAAAGAGTCGCTGGATAAAACACATCGGGTAAGATAACGTCACATTTGTGCGTGGAACATAGCTACATAGTCGTGAAAGACTTTGATTGGTCTTGTAGTCTGTCATGTCTCCATTCTTATTCTTATTACCACGGTAACAGTCCGGAGACGGCATTGGTTTTAGCTAGATGCACCAAATATATTATCTAAACTGATATGTCAAATTTGAGAGATCATAATTTAGATATTCTTGATTTGGATCAATTAATTGCATAATTTAATTAAATGTTTGCGTTTCAACATGTTTTTATTCTTCGGGCAGTGATTGGTCCGTACTAACGATTAGTTTTTGAAAGTGTCGTCAAGCTCCACGACTTCTGGGATATCCTTCAAATTACTTTTTCAGTGTCAGATTGGTGTCTGCTGTAATAGAACCACATGCTTTGGTCCACATTCCTGGACTGGTTTTGTTCCATTTTTAACCAGATTGCAAAGGATTTTAAAAGTTGATTTTATTAGAGTAAATTAAGTGCCAATGGTTGATATTTTCATGGAATAAAAATGTTTCAACTATCACGTTGTGCTTCATCTTTCCGTGCTTCATCCCCCTCTAGTGGTGAGGGCGGCTGTTCCCATTGAAAAGGTTCTGTTTGCACAAAATAACAAACCGTGTTTTTATATTTTGCCCACAAGGAGGAATAAATCAGGACATAAGTCTGTATGTTTACAGTCAACTTTAAGGAGTCGAGAACCAGGAACTGATTGTTGGAGGAAACATTTCAGACTTAGATGTTTACCTCCGATGCAACCAAACATGCTGAGAATTATACGGGATATTAATAGGGACATTTTTTGTTCCAGTTCACATAAACACAAGAGATGGACTTTGAACAGTTTATAAAGGGAAATGCTGAGCAAATGATCTGTACAAAACAAAGCTGTGTTGTAGCCTGGGTTTTATAATAATAATAATAATAATAATACATTTTATTTGGAGGTGCCTTTCACCCAAGGTCACCTTACAATAAAATAATACAGGATGATACATGAATAATACAGATGCGCTCGTGAGAGTCGAACATAGCGCCATCCAAAGCAGCAGATTAAAACTCCACATGATGTGAGATGGGGAGTGACGCAATCCAACGGCAGATGGTCCAGGTGATAAAGGTGAAGCCACAGAGCCAGTGCAGCTGGGGCAGAGGAGTGGAGCGTGCCGGTAGTAGCTTCGCTGGAGACGGGGAAACCAGTTGGATGGCGCCGGAGATTAGCAGCAGGCTAGCCAGTAGGCAGTTGGACACTGGTGGGTATGGGTATAGAGGCGGCGTCCTCCGCGTCGACAGCAGTCCGTGGGCGCAGGTGAGCGTCCAGGAGAGCCGGCAGGGTGACAGCGGACCGGTCCGAACGGGTGTGCTTTGTGGGGCACACCAGCGGCGTAGAGCATCCAGCAGGGAGTCGGCTGGCTCGTTTTAGCCGCTGGCCAGCAAGAGACCGTCGGCCAGCCAACGCCAGCCAGCCAACGCCAGCCAGCAAGAGACCGTCGGCCAGCCAGCCAGAGACCGTCGGCCAGCCAGCAAGAGACCGTCGGCCAGCCAGCAAGAGACCATCGGCCAGCCAGAGACCGTCGGCCAGCCAGCAAGAGACCGTCGGCCAGCCAGCAAGAGACCGTCGGCCAGCCAGAGACCGTCGGCCAGCCAGCCAACGCCAGTTGACCAGATCGCAGCAGTGGAGAGCAGGAGCTAACGGCAATCACAAAATAAAAAATAATGCAAAGATTTGCAGAATAATTAAATCAGGAAAAGTGCGTTTGCTTAATTTTAGGGTTTAATGTTCCAACGTCAATCCCACACTTCGTACACTGGCTAAACTGGTCAAGAAACACTGGTTTTCTTGCAGGGTGGCACATGTTAGGCCAGGAGATAAGAAAAAGGAAACGCAGAGAAAACTCCAGTGAGAATACGGAGTTGTGGAGGAGGAGAGACGGGCGAGAGGGCGGTGGATGAAACTTTAAGTCGTGTTGTGTCTGGCAGCTCGAAACTGTCTGGATTAGAAACGTGACCTGCAGATGAACCGCTGAAAGGGTTTATTCAATTCGCTTCGGGGCAATATTGGGCTTTTTAAAATAAACTGAATTGAAAATTCAATTCAGTTTATTTTGTATAGCCCAAAATCACAAATTACAAATTTGCCTCAGAGGGCTATACAATCTGTACACATACGACATCCCTGACCTTTGACCTCACATCGGATCAGGAACAACTCCCCCCAAAAAAAGAAAAAACCTTTCACAGGGAAAAAAGTGAAGAACCCTTCAGGAGAGCAACAGAGGAGGATCCCTCTCCCCAGATGGACAGATGCAATAGATGTCATGTGACCAGATGAACAGCATTACAGAGTTACATAAACATTACATGAATATGACAGAAATGTATGAATAATTAGTAGTAGGCATGGACCACGATCCAGACCTCCACAACCCATGAAACAGAAGGAGGAAGAGAGGAGGGGGGGGTGGGGGTGGGGGGGCATCAGCAGGGCCATGGCAGGAGGCATTGCGAAAGAAGTCGGACCAATGAGGTCGGCCTTTAAGGCAGGAAGCACAGAGAAGGAGGCAGGGCCATTGGGAAGAGAGAGGATAGGTGCTCAGTGTATCCTAAAACATCCCCCAGCAGCCTATAAGCCTATAGCAGCATATCTAGGGGCTGGACCAGGGCAAACCTGATTCAGCCCTAACTATAAGCACTATCAAACAGGAAAGTCTTAAGTCTATTCTTGAATGAGGTGACTGTGTCTGCCTCCCGGACTGAAAGTGGAAGCTGGTTCCATAAAAGAGGAGCTTGATAACTGAAGGCTCTGGCTCCCATCCTACTTTTTAGGACTCTAGGAACCATAAGTAGCCCCGCATTTAGTGAGCGCAGCTCTCTAGTGGGGCAACATGGTACTACAAGCTCCTTAAGATATGATGGTGCATCACCAATCAAGGCTTTGTAGGTGAGGAGAAGAATTTTAAATGTGATTCTTGATTTTACAGGGAGACAGTGCAGAGCAGCTAATACAGGAGTAATGTGATCTCTTTACACGAGTACACGAGCTGCAGCATTCTGGATCAACTGGAGGGATTTAAGAGACTTATTAGAGCAGCCTGATAATAAGGAGTTGCAGTAATCTAGTCTGGAAGTAACAAACGCGTGAATCAGCTTTTCTGCATCTTTTTGAGACAAGATGTGCCTGATTTTTGAAATGTTACGTAGATGAAAAAATGCAATCCTTGAGATTTGCTTAACGTGGGAGTTAAAGGACAAGTCCTGATCAAAGATAACTAGAGATTCTTTACAGTGGTGTTGGATGCCAGGGCAATGCCATCTACAGAAACCACATCACCAGATAATTGATCTCTGAGGTGTTCAGGGCCAGTAAAATAACTTCAGTTTTGTCTGCGTTTAACATCAGGAAGTTGCAGGTCATCCATGTTTTTATGTCTTTAAGACATTCTTGAATTTTAGCGAGCTGGTTGGTCTCCTCTGGTTTGATCGATAGATATAATTGAGTATCGTCTGCATAGCAATGAAAGTTTATGCAATGTTTCCTGATAATATTGCCCAAAGGAAGCATATATAAGGTAAATAAAATTGGTCCAAGCACAGAACCTTGTGGAACTCCGTGATTAACGTTGGTGGTCATTGAGGCTTCATCGTTTACAAATACAAATTGAGATTGATCTGATAAACAAAGATAACTAGAAATTCTTTATTTTATTTTTTTATTTAACTTTTATTTAGCCAGCGAAACAGATTAAGAACAAATTCTTATTTTCAACTGTGGCCTGACAAGAGGCGAAAACCTCTTGAGGGAAAGGAGAGGAAAATAAATTTAAAAAATAAACTTTACAGTGGTGTTGGATGCCAGTTTACTGGTTAGTCCATCATAAACACTGAAACCCTTGGCCCTGATCTGGCCTCATGCATCCTGCCATGGCCCTGCTGATGCCCCCCTCCTCTCTACCTCCTTCTGTTTACATGGATCGTGGTTATCTGGATCGTGGTCCATGTCTACTACTCATTAATCATACATTTCTGTCATATTCATGTAATGTGTTTATGTAACTCTGTAACGCTGTTCATTCTGTACACATGACATCTATTATTCTGTCCATCTGGGGAGAGGGACAAAATTGACAGAAGAATCCATCATGAAAATTCTCTTTCAGTTGCGGCCCCTGTGAGTCTCTTCAGTGATATTTCAATTATTACTACAATCACGACAGCGCGCGCGCACACACACACACACACTGAGCCCACTCTTCTATGTATTGAACAGGTATTTATTGGTAAGAGCTTGTGCACGTTATCACAGGTCAGATGAGCCCAAACTACTTGGACTTGGTCTCGTCAGCTGAAGTGAGGAGAAGGTGCCGGAGGGGGGGTGGCTGACCGGCCGGCTGGCTGATCTGCATCTTCATTGGACCGGAATGATCTTCTCCTCTCCTCCTCCTCTACTATCTCTTCTTGTAGTCCTCCAGGTGAGCCAGTATCCAGCCGGAAGGACCCAGGATGGCCACGAACAGGGCTGTCATAGCCACTGCCTGCTCCTGAGGAACACACAGACAGAAGGATGGATTTTAGCAGCATGAGAATGCTTGGAGTTCTCCAATGGCCCCTTAGAATAATAGGAAACTAGAAAAGGTAGCGTGCCGATCACCACCAGGAGCGTCTGCAACGACCACTGCTGTGATTGTGCATCAGTGTGGACAGAAAAATAGATCAGGAATACGAATACTGCAGCATTTGCGGCCCACCTCATTAAATATTGTGTTCAAAAAGTGTGAATCACCGCAATGTGTAAATCATTAGAATTACCACCTCATACATAAACGTAATATCATTGTGCCTCTGGCCACCGCTGTTGCAGGTGTGGAGGCATACAAATATTTGTCAGATGGGTACAGTCGTATAAGATTAACCGTGGACAGACAGGCAAAGACACACACACACACACACACACACACACACACACACACACACAATCTTCGCCCAGACTTTTGCCTCACGGAGATTGGATTTAGAGAAATGGGTAAGGGTGGTAAACACAATGCATACACACACTCACACATCTTGAAACATGAAAACCCCTCCATTGCAATAGCAGTGCGTCTCTATATAACCTGCTACATACTGTAGAGAGCTGTTGCTCTTACATTCTGTACTCTGTTTGGCTTCAATCCAAAAACAACACCACCTCTTTTCCCGACTCAAAGTCCCCAGATCATTCTGAGCAGACTTATGACCATGTCTGGCCATTCAACTCTGATAATTAGACGGATAAACTAAATTAGACGTTTAAGCCATTTTGGGACCATAGACTGGTTTGGTAATTCCTCTGTAACCATTTCCACACTCTTTGTGAGCTGAGGTTTCTGCTTCATTTGTTTAAGTTTCCTAGTTGTAACTTGGGGGAAACAGACATGTTCCAGTCTCCCCTAGTTCTCACACTAATGCCAATCTGTAGCCTTATCAATATATCGTTTTAAAAATGCTCTATAATAATAATAATAACGTTATTATTAAGCCATTCCCATCATGTAACCGAACATTTAATGGCGCTGAACAACACATACTGTAGTTCATAAGGTCACGTGATCAACATCAAGGTCACCCACTTGGCACTTGCTCAACATTCAAAGTAAAGTAAACGCTGACTAAAGCGTTGTGGAAACGAAATGTACAAAACAAATAAAAGTTTTCCATGACGGGCTTTATGATATACGACCATATCTCTACTGTCGTTATCTTTCCGTTTATGCCTGAGCAGGCAGAGACCTACGTGTTGGATTTAGGCGCAACAATGGCGAGGTGCTGACGCACTTGTCAAGAGAGTTTTTAAAGTATTCAATGTGATCAGATCAAATGTGCAACACGCAGGATAAATGAACAGGATAGTGAACATTCCATTTAAGTGAGCTATTAGTGAAACGTGACGCGTAAAGCCCCGCAGGCTGGGGGTCAGTGTCCGGCGTATCAGCGGCTATTCAAACGGTGTCAGAGTCAGTTCGAGTTGGTTCGTGGAGACGCGGCCGTGAACTCACCCCCACAGAGATGTGGTGTTTGGCCGGCTTGGACGACAAGTTGGCCGCAGGGACGAGCGGAGTCCTCAGGGCGCTCCTCCACAGGCGGGACGCGGCGGGCAGAGACATGGCGACGGGGTTCGGTGCTGCGGGCCCAACACAAGGGACAAGCGGGTCTACCGGGGACGTCACGGCCGATACTCGCTGGCCTCACTTGCTGTTTTTCCTCCAAGTGCCTAGTCGCAGTGTGTGCGTGAGTGCGCGTGTGTGTGGGGAGGCAGGCCGTCACGTTGACAGCCTCGGGCGGCGTCGGAATGTAATTGGCCGTCGCCCCTCCGGTTATCTGACACCGTGACCGAGGAGCGCGCGACGTGTCCTCATGTCACCCTGATACCCGTGGGGCGCGCGCTGCTCCGGAGCGCTCGTGACGGGCCGCTGTCGTGGATCGGGGCAACCTGGTGGTTTGTTCATAGAAACTATTTACGGTTCAATCAAATGCGGGCACATTTAGTTACATCTTAAATGTTACTATTGATAGAGGGCTCGAGCACGTGCTCATGCTGGTGAAGCGTGAAGTGAATATATACATGTGCACCTACTGCCCAGTGCCATCAAAGGAACAGGGCATCCGCCGCCTGTCTGTCCATCCGGGCTACTCAAGTCTCTAAAGTCACCTGGACCAGCCATGCGTGTATGAGGAGAGCGGACCACAGAGGGTGGTTCGGGGTCGCGCTCGTGCTCGATACAGCCCCGGGCTCGCGGGACGGCATTTCGTGCACGCGGAGCATAAACGCTCCCTAAGAGGATCCTTTTCCACTCATGGATAGTGTTCTGTGCGCTCGTGTCACGCGCATAGTTGTTATGTGCATGCGGGCTTTGGGACTAGTTTCAAGTTATCATATATTCTATATATGTCTTCTACAAATTAATAATACCACACACACAGTCACGACCTGGCTCTAAAACCATGACAAAAGAGAGGGAGGAGAAGATTTAATCCAAACAATAAGGTCATTTATTATAAATTAGGCGATACACCCCAAAACAACTCGGGAACAATGGGATGTGATACTCAATCAAATCAGTGGTGTAAGTGGATGTCTGCATAAGCACACACACACACACACACACACACACACACACACACACACACACCTGCTGAAGCATGTGATTGATGGGTCTGTTTAGACGGTGTACCACTTTATAGAGATGCCACACACACACACACACACACACACACACACACACACACGCACACACACGCACACACAGACACCTTGCAACATGAAAAACCCTCCATTGCAATAGCAGTTCATCTCTATAAAACTTGATATATACGTAGAGACCCGGTGCCTATCAAACAATTAAGCTCACCAAGGTTGACGATTGCAATAAATAACAAAATGTGCAGTTTCAAACATAAAACGTATTTCTTACAATAGCTGCATTTACAAAACCAACAGATCACAGCAAATATCTGTGTTATAAGTCTATTTCCAAAATCATAAACATTCATTTTTATTCATTATCAACAACTGTTTACTTCTGTCCAGTCAGCAACACCTGCATCCAGTAACCCTCCTAATTACATTGTTATAAGGTGCCATTACATTTAGAACCAAAATGTACATTTCATCATTAATCTCTATAGAGATTATCGATGAAATGTACATTTTGGTTCTAAATACGAGTCAGTTCCTTCCCAAAGAAGACACGTCTTTGTCACTGGTCTTTTGATTATGCTGGCCTTAATTTGTAGTGCTTCCCTATCAGGATGTAGTATCCGTCCAAGTATCCAGGATCAACAAGGCTCTGTTGAATCAACAATTATATCTCCAGGTAAAAAAACATTTGTTCCTCATTCCATCTTTGCCTTTATTGCAGCAATGATATGTACTTGTGTGTCCATCTTTTCCAAAAGAGATCAGACAAATCCGGAGTTGGTCTCCATCTCTCCTTCATATACAAATCCCAAAAAAGTCCAGGTGGCAAAACTGGGTTTTATCCATTAACCGGCATTAATGACTCAAAGTCATTAGGATCATCAGGCAACTGTTCAGTGGCGGCAGGTGGAATTTGTTCTGGTAGCCATCCAATCAATCTCAGCAAACATCCCAGAATGATTCAATGCAAAAAAGTATCAAACACGCATTTCTACTTTGTAGTTAAATATTTAACATTTCAACATTGACATAATAAGGACATCTTATTCATACAATTCAGTATATTAATATATATATATATTCAGTATAATATGACATATAAATACCATCTAATGTAATATACAATATAAATCACATACATACAGTCGGGCAAAAAAGTATTTAGTCAGCCACCAATTGTGCAAGTTCTCCCACTTAAAAAGATGAGAGATGCCTGTAATTTTCATCATAGGTACACTTCAACTATGAGAGACAGAATCCAGGAAATCACATTGTAGGATTTTTAATGAATTAATTGGTAAATTCCTCGGTAAATAAGTATTTGGTCAACTACAAACAAGCAAGATTTCTGTCTCTCACAGACCTGTAACTTCTTCTTTAAGAGGCCCCTCTGTCCTCCACTTGTTACCTGTATTAATGGCACCTGTTTGAACTTGTTATCAGTATAAAGGACACCTATCCACACCCTCAAACAGTCACACTCCAAACTCCACTATGGCCAAGACCAAAGAGCTGTCAAAGGACACCAGAAACATGATTGTAGACCTGCACCAGGTTGGGAAGACTGAATCTGCAATAGGTAAGCAGCTTGGTGTGAAGAAATCAACTGTGGGAGCAATTATTAGAAAATGGAAGACATACAAGACCACTGATAGTCTCCCTCGATCTGGGGCTCCACGCAAGATCTCACCCCGTGGGGTCAAAATGATCACAAGAACAGTGAACAAAAATCCCAGAACTACACGGGGGGACCTAGTGGATGACCTGCAGAGAGCTGGGACCAAAGTAACAAAGGCTACCATCAGTAACACACTACGCCGCCAGGGACTCAAATCCTGCAGTGCCAGACGTGTCCCCCTGCTTAAGCCAGTACATGTCCAGGCCCATCTGAAGTTTGCTAGAGCATTTGGATGATCCAGAAGAGGATTGGGAGAATGTCATATGGTCAGATGAAACCAAAATATAACTTTTTGGTAAAAACTCAACTCGTCGTGTTTGGAGGAGAAAGAATGCAGAGTTGCATCCAAAGAACACCGGTTACCTACTGTGAAGCATGGGGGTGGAAACATCATGCTTTGGGGCTGTTTTTCTGCAAGGGGACCAGGACGACTGATCCGTGTAAAGGACAGAATGAATGGGGCCATGTATCGTGAGATTTTGAGTGAAAACCTCCTTCCATCAGCAAGGGCATTGAAGATGAAACGTGGCTGGGTCTTTCAACATGACAATGATCCCAAACACACCGCCCGGGTAACGAAGGGAGTGGCTTCGTAAGAAGCATTTCAAGGTCCTGGAGTGGCCTAGCCAGTCTCCAGATCTCAACCCCATAGAAAATCTGTGGAGGGAGTTGAAAGTCTGTGTTGCCCAGCGACAGCCCCAAAACATCACTGCTCTAGAGGAGATCTGCATGGAGGAATGGGCCAAAATACCAGCAACAGTGTGTGAAGAAAAGCTTGTGAAGACTTACAGAAAACATTTGACCTCCGTCATTGCCAACAAATGGAATATAACAAAGTATTGAGAGGAACTTTTGTTATTGACCAAATACTTATTTTCCACCATAATTATTAATTATAATTTGCTAATAAATTCTTTAAAAATCAGACAATGGGATTTTGGGGATTTTTTCTCCT
The DNA here is from genome assembly GCF_009769545.1 of Cyclopterus lumpus. Classification (NCBI taxonomy): domain Eukaryota; kingdom Metazoa; phylum Chordata; class Actinopteri; order Perciformes; family Cyclopteridae; genus Cyclopterus; species Cyclopterus lumpus. The sequence goes on from NC_046971.1 coordinate 26,060,060, forward strand.
CATTTTGTCTCTCATAGTTGAGGTATACCTATGATGAAAATGACAGGCCTCTCTCATCTTTTTAAGTGGGAGAACTTGCACAATTGGTGGCTGACTAAATACTTTTTTGCCCCACTGTATATTCTAATAAAATATAAATAATGTATACTATGAATCACATATATATATATATATATATATATATATATATATATATATATATATATAATCTAATAGAACATGTGTACATATTAAGATGCCCCTATGAACCTTGTAGGGTTAAAGTGAGCCTGTTTTGATCCACCTCCTCAATGTGTTTATTCACCTCCATCCTGAGTCTGTGGTCCAGCTGGTAGAGATGTTCACTTTGCCCAATATGGCTGCTTGAGGAGTTCTCATGTGTGTCCTGGTGTTCTCATGTTCTCATGTGTGTCCTGGTGTTCTCATGTTCTCATGTGTGTCCTGGTGTTCTCATGTTCTCATGTGTGTCCTGGTGTTCTCATGTTCTCATGTGTGTCCTGGTGTTCTCATGTTCTCATGTGTGTCCTGGTGTTCTCATGTTCTCATGTGTGTCCTGGTGTTCTCATGTTCTCTTGTGTGTCCTGGTGTTCTCATGTTCTCATGTGTGTCCTGGTGTTCTCATGTTATCTTGTGTGTCCTGGTGTTCTCATGTGTGTCCTGGTGTTGTCATGTTATAATGTCTGTCCTGGTGTTCTCATGTTATCTTGTGTGTCCTGGTGTTCTCATGTTATCTTGTGTGTCCTGGTGTTCTCATGTGTGTCCTGGTGTTGTCATGTTATCTTGTGTGTCCTGGTGTTCTCATGTTCTCATGTGTGTCCTGGTGTTCTCATGTGAACTCTGGTGTTGTCATGTGTGTCCTGGTGTTCTCATGTTCTCATGTGTGTCCTGGTGTTCTCATGTGAACCCTGGTGTTCTCATGTTCTCATGTGTGTCCTGGTGTTCTCATGTTCTCATGTGTGTCCTGGTGTTCTCATGTGAACCTTGGTGTTCTCATGTTCTCATGTGTGTCATGGTGTTCTCATGTGTGTCCTGGTGTTCTCATGTTCTCATGTGTGTCATGGTGTTCTCATGTGTATCCTGGTGTTCTCATGTGAACCCTGGTTTTTTCATGTGAACACTGGTGTTCTCATGTGAACACTGGTGTTCTCATGTTCTCATGTGTGTCATGGTGTTCTCATGTGTGTCCTGGTGTTCTCATGTTCTCATGTGTGTCCTGGTGTTCTCATGTGAACCCTGGTGTTCTCATGTGTGTCCTGGTGTTCTCATGTTCTCATGTGTGTCCTGGTGTTCTCATGTGAACCCTGGTGTTCTCATGTTCTCATGTGTGTCCTGGTGTTCTCATGTGTGTCCTGGTGTTTTCATGTTCTCATGTGTGTCCTGTTGTTCTCATGTGAACCCTGGTGTTCTCATGTTCTCATGTGTGTCCTGGTGTTCTCATGTGAACCCTGGTGTTCTCATGTTCTCATGTGTGTCATGGTGTTCTCATGTGTGTCCTGGTGTTCTTATGTTCTCATGTGTGTCCTGGTGTTCTCATGTTATCTTGTGTGTCCTGGTGTTCTCATGTTATCTTGTGTGTCCTGGTGTTCTCATGTGTGTCCTGGTGTTGTCATGTTATCTTGTGTGTCCTGGTGTTCTCATGTTCTCATGTGTGTCCTGGTGTTCTCATGTGAACTCTGGTGTTGTCATGTGTGTCCTGGTGTTCTCATGTTCTCATGTGTGTCCTGGTGTTCTCATGTGAACCCTGGTGTTCTCATGTTCTCATGTGTGTCCTGGTGTTCTCATGTTCTCATGTGTGTCCTGGTGTTCTCATGTGAACCTTGGTGTTCTCATGTTCTCATGTGTGTCATGGTGTTCTCATGTGTGTCCTGGTGTTCTCATATTCTCATGTGTGTCATGGTGTTCTCATGTGTATCCTGGTGTTCTCATGTGAACCCTGGTGTTCTCATGTGAACACTGGTGTTCTCATGTGAACACTGGTGTTCTCATGTTCTCATGTGTGTCATGGTGTTCTCATGTGTGTCCTGGTGTTCTCATGTTCTCATGTGTGTCCTGGTGTTCTCATGTGAACCCTGGTGTTCTCATGTGTGTCCTGGTGTTCTCATGTTCTCATGTGTGTCCTGGTGTTCTCATGTGAACCCTGGTGTTCTCATGTTCTCATGTGTGTCCTGGTGTTCTCATGTGTGTCCTGGTGTTTTCATGTTCTCATGTGTGTCCTGGTGTTCTCATGTGAACCCTGGTGTTCTCATGTTCTCATGTGTGTCCTGGTGTTCTCATGTGAACCCTGGTGTTCTCATGTTCTCATGTGTGTCATGGTGTTCTCATGTGTGTCCTGGTGTTCTTATGTTCTCATGTGTGTCCTGGTGTTCTCATGTGAACCCTGGTGTTTTCATGTTCTCATGTGTGTCCTGGTGTTTTCATGTTCTCATGTGTGTCCTGGTGTTCTCATGTGAACCCTGGTGTTCTCATGTGAACCCTGGTGTTCTCATGTGTGTCCTGGTGTTCTCATGTTCTCATGTGTGTCCTGGTGTTCTCATGTGAACCCTGGTGTTCTCATGTTCTCATGTGTGTCCTGGTGTTCTCATGTGAACCCTGGTGTTCTCATGTTCTCATGTGTGTCATGGTGTTCTCATGTGTGTCCTGGTGTTCTCATGTTCTCATGTGTGTCATGGTGTTCTCATGTGTGTCCTGGTGTTCTTATGTTCTCATGTGTGTCCTGGTGTTCTCATGTGAACCCTGGTGTTCTCATGTTCTCATGTGTGTCATGGTGTTCTCATGTGTGTCCTGGTGTTCTCATGTTTGTCCTGGTGTTCTCATGTTCTCATCTGAGTCCTGGTGCTCTCATGTTCTCATGTGTGTCCTGGTGCTCTCATGTTCTCATGTGTGTCCCGGTGTTCTCATGTTTGTCCTGGTGTTCTCATGTTCTCATCTGAGTCCTGGTGCTCTCATGTTCTCATGTGTGTCCTGGTGCTCTCATGTTCTCATGTGTGTCCTGGTGCTCTCATTTTCTCATGTGTGTCCTGGTGTTCTCATGTTCTCATGTGTGTCCCGGTGTTCTCATGTGAACCCTGGTGTTTTCATGTGTGTCCTGGTGTTCTCATGTTCTCATGTGTGTCCTAGTGTTCTCATGTGTGTCCTGGTGTTCTCATGTTCTCATGTGTTTCCTGGTGTTCTCATGTGAACCCTGGTGTTCTCATGTGTGTCGTGGTGTTCTCATGTTCTCATGTGTGTCCTGGTGTTCTCATGTTCTCATGTGTGTCCTGGTGCTCTCATGTTCTCATGTGTGTCCTGGTGATCTCATGTTCTCATGTGTTTCCAGGTGTTCTCATGTGAACCCTGGTGTTCTCATGTGTGTCGTGGTGTTCTCATGTTCTCATGTGTGTCCTGGTGTTCTCATGTTCTCATGTGTGTCCTGGTGTTCTCATGTTCTCACGTGTGTCTTGGTGTTCTCATGTGTGTCCTGGTGTTTTCATGTTCTCATGTGTGTCCTGGTGTTCTCATGTGAACCCTGGTGTTCTCATGTTCTCATGTTTGTCCTGGTGTTCTCATGTGAACCCTGGTTTTCTCATGTTCTCATGTGTGTCCTGGTGTTCTCATGTGAACCCTGGTGTTCTCATGTTCTCATGTGTGTCATGGTGTTCTCATGTGTGTCCTGGTTTTCTCATGATCTCATGTGTGTCCTGGTGTTCTCATGTGTGTCCTGGTGTTTTCATGTTCTCATGTGTGTCCTGGTGTTCTCATGTGAACCCTGGTGTTCTCATGTTCTCATGTGTGTCCTGGTGTTCTCATGTGTGTCCTGGTGTTCTCATGTTCTCATGTGTGTCCTGGTGTTTTCATGTGTGTCCTGGTGTTTTCATGTTCTCATGTGTGTCCTGGTGTTCTAATGTAAACCCTGGTGTTTTCATGTTCTCATGTGTGTCCTGGTGTTCTCATGTTAACCCTGGTGTTCTCATGTTCTCATGTGTGTCCTGGTGTTCTCATGTGAACCCTGGTGTTCTCATGTGTGTCCTGGTGTTCTCATGTGAACTCTGGTGTTCTCATGTGTGTCCTGGTGTTCTCATGTTCTCATGTGTGTCCTGGTGTTCTCATGTTCTCATGTGTGTCCTGGTGTTCTCATGTTCTCACGTGTGTCTTGGTGTTCTCATGTGTGTCCTGGTGTTTTCATGTTCTCATGTGTGTCCTGGTGTTCTCATGTGAACTCTGGTGTTCTCATGTGTGTCCTGGTATTCTCATGTTCTCATGTGTGTCCTGGTGTTCTCATGTTCTCATGTGTGTCCTGGTGTTCTCATGTGAACCCTGGTGTTCTCATGTGTGTCGTGGTGTTCTCATGTTCTCATGTGTGTCCTGGTGTTCTCATGTGAACTCTGGTGTTCTCATGTGTGTCCTGGTGTTCTCATGTTCTCATGTGTGTCCTGGTGTTCTCATGTGAACTCTGGTGTTCTCATGTGTGTCCTGGTGTTCTCATGTTCTCATGTGTGTCCTGGTGTTCTCATGTTCTCATGTGTGTCCTGGTGTTCTCATGTGAACTCTGGTGTTCTCATGTGTGTCCTGGTGTTCTCATGTTCTCACGTGTGTCTTGGTGTTCTCATGTGTGTCCTGGTGTTTTCATGTTCTCATGTGTGTCCTGGTGTTCTCATGTGAACCCTGGTGTTCTCATGTTCTCATGTGTGTCCTGGTGTTCTCATGTGTGTCCTGGTGTTTTCATGTTCTCATGTGTGTCCTGGTGTTCTCATGTGAACCCTGGTGTTCTCATGTTCTCATGTGTGTCCTGGTGTTCTCATGTGAACCCTGGTGTTCTCATGTTCTCATGTGTGTCATGGTGTTCTCATGTGTGTCCTGGTGTTCTCATGTTCTCATGTGTGTCCTGGTGTTCTCATGTGAACCCTGGTGTTTTCATGTTCTCATGTGTGTCCTGGTGTTTTCATGTTCTCATGTGTGTCCTGGTGTTCTCATGTGAACCCTGGTGTTCTCATGTTCTCATGTGTGTCCTGGTGTTCTCATGTGAACCCTGGTGTTCTCATGTTCTCATGTGTGTCATGGTGTTCTCATGTGTGTCCTGGTGTTCTCATGTTCTCATGTGTGTCCTGGTGTTCTCATGTTCTCATGTGTGTCATGGTGTTCTCATGTGTGTCCTGGTGTTCTTATGTTCTCATGTGTGTCCTGGTGTTCTCATGTGAACCCTGGTGTTCTCATGTTCTCATGTGTGTCATGGTGTTCTCATGTGTGTCCTGGTGTTCTCATGTTCTCATGTGTGTCCTGGTGTTCTCATGTTTGTCCTGGTGCTCTCATGTTCTCATGTGTGTCCTGGTGCTCTCATTTTCTCATGTGTGTCCTGGTGTTCTCATGTTCTCATGTGTGTCCCGGTGTTCTCATGTGAACCCTGGTGTTCTCATGTGTGTCCTGGTGTTCTCATGTTCTCATGTGTGTCCCGGTGTTCTCATGTAAACCCTGGTGTTCTCATGTGTGTCCTGGTGTTCTCATGTTCTCATGTGTGTCCTGGTGTTCTCATGTGTGTCCTGGTGTTCTCATGTTCTCATCTGAGTCCTGGTGTTCTCATGTTCTCATGTGTGTCCTGGTGTTCTCATGTTCTCATGTGTGTCCTGGTGTTCTCATGTTCTCACGTGTGTCCTGGTGTTCTCATGTGTGTCCTGGTGTTTTCATGTTCTCATGTGTGTCCTGGTGTTCTCATGTGAACTCTGGTGTTGTCATGTGTGTCCTGGTGTTCTCATGTTCTCATGTGTGTCCTGGTGTTCTCATGTGAACCCTGGTGTTGTCATGTTATCTTGTGTGTCCTGGTGTTCTCATGTTCTCATGTGTGTCCTGGTGTTCTCATGTGAACTCTGGTGTTGTCATGTGTGTCCTGGTGTTCTCATGTTCTCATGTGTGTCCTGGTGTTCTCATGTGAACCCTGGTGTTCTCATGTTCTCATGTGTGTCCTGGTGTTTTCATGTTCTCATGTGTGTCCTGGTGTTTTCATGTTCTCATGTGTGTCCTGGTGTTCTCATGTGAACCCTGGTGTTCTCATGTGAACCCTGGTGTTCTCATGTGTGTCCTGGTGTTCTCATGTTCTCATGTGTGTCCTGGTGTTCTCATGTGAACCCTGGTGTTCTCATGTTCTCATGTGTGTCCTGGTGTTCTCATGTGAACCCTGGTGTTCTCATGTTCTCATGTGTGTCATGGTGTTCTCATGTGTGTCCTGGTGTTCTCATGTTCTCATGTGTGTCATGGTGTTCTCATGTGTGTCCTGGTGTTCTTATGTTCTCATGTGTGTCCTGGTGTTCTCATGTGAACCCTGGTGTTCTCATGTTCTCATGTGTGTCATGGTGTTCTCATGTGTGTCCTGGTGTTCTCATGTTTGTCCTGGTGTTCTCATGTTCTCATCTGAGTCCTGGTGCTCTCATGTTCTCATGTGTGTCCTGGTGCTCTCATGTTCTCATGTGTGTCCCGGTGTTCTCATGTTTGTCCTGGTGTTCTCATGTTCTCATCTGAGTCCTGGTGCTCTCATGTTCTCATGTGTGTCCTGGTGCTCTCATGTTCTCATGTGTGTCCTGGTGCTCTCATTTTCTCATGTGTGTCCTGGTGTTCTCATGTTCTCATGTGTGTCCCGGTGTTCTCATGTGAACCCTGGTGTTCTCATGTGTGTCCTGGTGTTCTCATGTTCTCATGTGTGTCCTAGTGTTCTCATGTGTGTCCTGGTGTTCTCATGTTCTCATGTGTTTCCTGGTGTTCTCATGTGAACCCTGGTGTTCTCATGTGTGTCGTGGTGTTCTCATGTTCTCATGTGTGTCCTGGTGTTCTCATGTTCTCATGTGTGTCCTGGTGCTCTCATGTTCTCATGTGTGTCCTGGTGATCTCATGTTCTCATGTGTTTCCAGGTGTTCTCATGTGAACCCTGGTGTTCTCATGTGTGTCGTGGTGTTCTCATGTTCTCATGTGTGTCCTGGTGTTCTCATGTTCTCATGTGTGTCCTGGTGTTCTCATGTTCTCACGTGTGTCTTGGTGTTCTCATGTGTGTCCTGGTGTTTTCATGTTCTCATGTGTGTCCTGGTGTTCTCATGTGAACCCTGGTGTTCTCATGTTCTCATGTTTGTCCTGGTGTTCTCATGTGAACCCTGGTTTTCTCATGTTCTCATGTGTGTCCTGGTGTTCTCATGTGAACCCTGGTGTTCTCATGTTCTCATGTGTGTCATGGTGTTCTCATGTGTGTCCTGGTTTTCTCATGATCTCATGTGTGTCCTGGTGTTCTCATGTGTGTCCTGGTGTTTTCATGTTCTCATGTGTGTCCTGGTGTTCTCATGTGAACCCTGGTGTTCTCATGTTCTCATGTGTGTCCTGGTGTTCTCATGTGTGTCCTGGTGTTCTCATGTTCTCATGTGTGTCCTGGTGTTTTCATGTGTGTCCTGGTGTTTTCATGTTCTCATGTGTGTCCTGGTGTTCTAATGTAAACCCTGGTGTTTTCATGTTCTCATGTGTGTCCTGGTGTTCTCATGTGAACCCTGGTGTTCTCATGTTCTCATGTGTGTCCTGGTGTTCTCATGTGAACCCTGGTGTTCTCATGTGTGTCCTGGTGTTCTCATGTGAACTCTGGTGTTCTCATGTGTGTCCTGGTGTTCTCATGTTCTCATGTGTGTCCTGGTGTTCTCATGTTCTCATGTGTGTCCTGGTGTTCTCATGTTCTCACGTGTGTCTTGGTGTTCTCATGTGTGTCCTGGTGTTTTCATGTTCTCATGTGTGTCCTGGTGTTCTCATGTGAACTCTGGTGTTCTCATGTGTGTCCTGGTATTCTCATGTTCTCATGTGTGTCCTGGTGTTCTCATGTTCTCATGTGTGTCCTGGTGTTCTCATGTGAACCCTGGTGTTCTCATGTGTGTCGTGGTGTTCTCATGTTCTCATGTGTGTCCTGGTGTTCTCATGTGAACTCTGGTGTTCTCATGTGTGTCCTGGTGTTCTCATGTTCTCATGTGTGTCCTGGTGTTCTCATGTGAACTCTGGTGTTCTCATGTGTGTCCTGGTGTTCTCATGTTCTCATGTGTGTCCTGGTGTTCTCATGTGAACTCTGGTGTTCTCATGTGTGTCCTGGTGTTCTCATGTTCTCACGTGTGTCTTGGTGTTCTCATGTGTGTCCTGGTGTTTTCATGTTCTCATGTGTGTCCTGGTGTTCTCATGTGAACCCTGGTGTTCTCATGTTCTCATGTGTGTCCTGGTGTTCTCATGTGTGTCCTGGTGTTTTCATGTTCTCATGTGTGTCCTGGTGTTCTCATGTGAACCCTGGTGTTCTCATGTTCTCATGTGTGTCCTGGTGTTCTCATGTGAACCCTGGTGTTCTCATGTTCTCATGTGTGTCATGGTGTTCTCATGTGTGTCCTGGTGTTCTCATGTTCTCATGTGTGTCCTGGTGTTCTCATGTGAACCCTGGTGTTTTCATGTTCTCATGTGTGTCCTGGTGTTTTCATGTTCTCATGTGTGTCCTGGTGTTCTCATGTGAACCCTGGTGTTCTCATGTGTGTCCTGGTGTTCTCATGTTCTCATGTGTGTCCTGGTGTTCTCATGTGAACCCTGGTGTTCTCATGTTCTCATGTGTGTCCTGGTGTTCTCATGTGAACCCTGGTGTTCTCATGTTCTCATGTGTGTCATGGTGTTCTCATGTGTGTCCTGGTGTTCTCATGTTCTCATGTGTGTCCTGGTGTTCTCATGTTCTCATGTGTGTCATGGTGTTCTCATGTGTGTCCTGGTGTTCTTATGTTCTCATGTGTGTCCTGGTGTTCTCATGTGAACCCTGGTGTTCTCATGTTCTCATGTGTGTCATGGTGTTCTCATGTGTGTCCTGGTGTTCTCATGTTCTCATGTGTGTCCTGGTGTTCTCATGTTTGTCCTGGTGCTCTCATGTTCTCATGTGTGTCCTGGTGCTCTCATTTTCTCATGTGTGTCCTGGTGTTCTCATGTTCTCATGTGTGTCCTGGTGTTCTCATGTTCTCATGTGTGTCATGGTGTTCTCATGTGTGTCCTGGTGTTCTTATGTTCTCATGTGTGTCCTGGTGTTCTCATGTGAACCCTGGTGTTCTCATGTTCTCATGTGTGTCATGGTGTTCTCATGTGTGTCCTGGTTTTCTCATGATCTCATGTGTGTCCTGGTGTTCTCATGTGTGTCCTGGTGTTTTCATGTTCTCATGTGTGTCCTGGTGTTCTCATGTGAACCCTGGTGTTCTCATGTTCTCATGTGTGTCCTGGTGTTCTCATGTGTGTCCTGGTGTTCTCATGTTCTCATGTGTGTCCTGGTGTTTTCATGTGTGTCCTGGTGTTTTCATGTTCTCATGTGTGTCCTGGTGTTCTAATGTAAACCCTGGTGTTTTCATGTTCTCATGTGTGTCCTGGTGTTCTCATGTGAACCCTGGTGTTCTCATGTTCTCATGTGTGTCCTGGTGTTCTCATGTGAACCCTGGTGTTCTCATGTGTGTCCTGGTGTTCTCATGTGAACTCTGGTGTTCTCATGTGTGTCCTGGTGTTCTCATGTTCTCATGTGTGTCCTGGTGTTCTCATGTTCTCATGTGTGTCCTGGTGTTCTCATGTTCTCACGTGTGTCTTGGTGTTCTCATGTGTGTCCTGGTGTTTTCATGTTCTCATGTGTGTCCTGGTGTTCTTATGTGAACTCTGGTGTTCTCATGTGTGTCCTGGTATTCTCATGTTCTCATGTGTGTCCTGGTGTTCTCATGTTCTCATGTGTGTCCTGGTGTTCTCATGTGAACCCTGGTGTTCTCATGTGTGTCGTGGTGTTCTCATGTTCTCATGTGTGTCCTGGTGTTCTCATGTGAACTCTGGTGTTCTCATGTGTGTCCTGGTGTTCTCATGTTCTCATGTGTGTCCTGGTGTTCTCATGTGAACTCTGGTGTTCTCATGTGTGTCCTGGTGTTCTCATGTTCTCATGTGTGTCCTGGTGTTCTCATGTGAACTCTGGTGTTCTCATGTGTGTCCTGGTGTTCTCATGTTCTCACGTGTGTCTTGGTGTTCTCATGTGTGTCCTGGTGTTTTCATGTTCTCATGTGTGTCCTGGTGTTCTCATGTGAACCCTGGTGTTCTCATGTTCTCATGTGTGTCCTGGTGTTCTCATGTGTGTCCTGGTGTTTTCATGTTCTCATGTGTGTCCTGGTGTTCTCATGTGAACCCTGGTGTTCTCATGTTCTCATGTGTGTCCTGGTGTTCTCATGTGAACCCTGGTGTTCTCATGTTCTCATGTGTGTCATGGTGTTCTCATGTGTGTCCTGGTGTTCTCATGTTCTCATGTGTGTCCTGGTGTTCTCATGTGAACCCTGGTGTTTTCATGTTCTCATGTGTGTCCTGGTGTTTTCATGTTCTCATGTGTGTCCTGGTGTTCTCATGTGAACCCTGGTGTTCTCATGTGTGTCCTGGTGTTCTCATGTTCTCATGTGTGTCCTGGTGTTCTCATGTGAACCCTGGTGTTCTCATGTTCTCATGTGTGTCCTGGTGTTCTCATGTGAACCCTGGTGTTCTCATGTTCTCATGTGTGTCATGGTGTTCTCATGTGTGTCCTGGTGTTCTCATGTTCTCATGTGTGTCCTGGTGTTCTCATGTTCTCATGTGTGTCATGGTGTTCTCATGTGTGTCCTGGTGTTCTTATGTTCTCATGTGTGTCCTGGTGTTCTCATGTGAACCCTGGTGTTCTCATGTTCTCATGTGTGTCATGGTGTTCTCATGTGTGTCCTGGTGTTCTCATGTTCTCATGTGTGTCCTGGTGTTCTCATGTTTGTCCTGGTGCTCTCATGTTCTCATGTGTGTCCTGGTGCTCTCATTTTCTCATGTGTGTCCTGGTGTTCTCATGTTCTCATGTGTGTCCCGGTGTTCTCATGTGAACCCTGGTGTTCTCATGTGTGTCCTGGTGTTCTCATGTTCTCATGTGTGTCCCGGTGTTCTCATGTAAACCCTGGTGTTCTCATGTGTGTCCTGGTGTTCTCATGTTCTCATGTGTGTCCTGGTGTTCTCATGTGTGTCCTGGTGTTCTCATGTTCTCATCTGAGTCCTGGTGTTCTCATGTTCTCATGTGTGTCCTGGTGTTCTCATGTTCTCATGTGTGTCCTGGTGTTCTCATGTTCTCACGTGTGTCCTGGTGTTCTCATGTGTGTCCTGGTGTTTTCATGTTCTCATGTGTGTCCTGGTGTTCTCATGTGAACCCTGGTGTTCTCATGTTCTCATGTTTGTCCTGGTGTTCTCATGTGTGTCCTGGTGTTCTCATGTGAACCCTGGTTTTCTCATGTTCTCATGTGTGTCCTGGTGTTCTCATGTGAACCCTGGTGTTCTCATGTTCTCATGTGTGTCATGGTGTTCTCATGTGTGTCCTGGTGTTCTCATGTTCTCATGTGTGTCCTGGTGTTCTCATGTGAACCCTGGTGTTCTCATGTTCTCATGTGTGTCATGGTGTTCTCATGTGTGTCCTGGTGTTCTCATGTTCTCATGTGTGTCCTGGTTTTCTCATGTGTGTCCTGGTGTTTTCATGTTCTCATGTGTGTCCTGGTGTTCTCATGTGAACCCTGGTGTTCTCATGTTCTCATGTGTGTCCTGGTGTTCTCATGTGAACCCTGGTGTTCTCATGTTCTCATGTGTGTCCTGGTGTTTTCATGTGTGTCCTGGTGTTTTCATGTTCTCATGTGTGTCCTGGTGTTCTCATGTGAACCCTGGTGTTTTCATGTTCTCATGTGTGTCCTGGTGTTCTCATGTGAACCCTGGTGTTCTCATGTTCTCATGTGTGTCCTGGTGTTCTCATGTGAACCCTGGTGTTCTCATGTTCTCATGTGTGTCCTGGTGTTCTCATGTAAACTCTGGTGTTCTCATGTGTGTCCTGGTGTTCTCATGTTCTCATGTGTGTCCTGGTGTTCTCATGTGAACTCTGGTGTTCTCATGTGTGTCCTGTTGTTCTCATGTTCTCACGTGTGTCTTGGTGTTCTCATGTGTGTCCTGGTGTTTTCATGTTCTCATGTGTGTCCTGGTGTTCTCATGTGAACCCTGGTGTTCTCATGTTCTCATGTGTGTCCTGGTGTTTTCATGTTCTCATGTGTGTCCTGGTGTTCTCATGTGAACCCTGGTGTTCTCATGTTCTCATGTGTGTCCTGGTGTTCTCATGTGAACCCTGGTGTTCTCATGTTCTCATGTGTGTCCTGGTGTTCTCATGTGAACCCTGGTGTTCTCATGTTCTCATGTGTGTCATGGTGTTCTCATGTGTGTCCTGGTGTTCTCATGTTCTCATGTGTGTCCTGGTGTTCTCATGTGAACCCTGGTGTTTTCATGTTCTCATGTGTGTCCTGGTGTTTTCATGTTCTCATGTGTGTCCTGGTGTTCTCATGTGAACCCTGGTGTTCTCATGTGTGTCCTGGTGTTCTCATGTTCTCATGTGTGTCCTGGTGTTCTCATGTGAACCCTGGTGTTCTCATGTTCTCATGTGTGTCCTGGTGTTCTCATGTGAACCCTAGTGTTCTCATGTTCTCATGTGTGTCATGGTGTTCTCATGTGTGTCCTGGTGTTCTCATGTTCTCATGTGTGTCATGGTGTTCTCATGTGTGTCCTGGTGTTCTCATGTTCTCATGTGTGTCCTGGTGCTCTCATGTAAACCCTGGTATTCTCATGTTCTCATGTGTGTCCTGGTGCTCTCATGTAAACCCTGGTATTCTCATGTTCTCACGTGTGTCCTGGTGCTCTCATGTTTTCATGTGTGTCCTGGTGCTCTCATGTTCTCATGTGAGTCCTGGTGTTCAAATGTTCTCATGTGTGTCCTGGTGTTCTCATGTGAACCCTGGTGTTCTCATGTGTGTCCTGGTGTTCTCATGTGAACCCTGGTGTTCTCATGTGTGTCCTGGTGTTCTCATGTTCTCATGTGTGTCCTGGTGTTCTCATGTGAACCCTGGTGTTCTCATGTGTGTCCTGGTGTTCTCATGTTCTCATGTGTGTCCTGGTGTTCTCATGTGAACCCTGGTGTTCTCATGTGTGTCCTGGTGTTCTTATGTTCTCATGTGTGTCCTGGTGTTCTCATGTGAACCCTGGTGTTCTCATGTGAACACTGGTGTTCTCATGTTCTCATGTGTGTCATGGTGTTCTCATGTGTGTCCTGGTGTTCTCATGTGAACCCTGGTGTTCTCATGTGTGTCCTGGTGTTCTCATGTTCTCATGTGTGTCCTGGTGTTCTCATGTGAACCCTGGTGTTCTCATGTGTGTCATGGTGTTCTCATGTGTGTCCTGGTGTTCTCATGTTCTCATGTGTGTCCTGGTGTTCTCATGTGTGTCATGGTGTTCTCATGTTTGTCCTGGTGTTCGCATGTTCTCATCTGAGTCCTGGTGTTCTCATGTTCTCATGTGTGTCCTGGTGTTCTCATGTGAACCCTGGTGTTCTTATGTGTGTCCTGGTGTTCTCATGTTCTCATGTGTGTCCTGGTGCTCTCATGTGAACCTTGGTGTTCTCATGTTCTCACGTGTGTCCTGGTGCTTTCATGTTCTCATGTGTGTCCTGGTGTTATCATGTTCTCATGTGTGTCCTGGTGCTTTCATGTGAACCCTGGTGTTGTCATGTTCTCACGTGTGTCCTGGTGTTCTCATATAAACCCTGGTGTTCTCATGTTCTCACGTGTGTCCTGGTGCTCTCATGTTCTCATGTGTGTCCTGGTGGTCTCATGTTCTCATGTGTGTCTTGGTGCTCTCATGTTCTCATGTGAGTCCTGGTGTTCTCATGTTCTCATGTGTGTCCTTGTGTTCTCATGTTCTCACGTGTGTTCTGGTGTTCTCATGTTCTCACGTGTGTCTTGGTGTTCTCATGTGTGTCCTGGTGTTCTCATGTGTGTCCTGGTGTTCTCATGTTCTCATGTGTGTCCTGGTGTTCTCATGTGAACCCTGGTGTTCTCATGTTCTCATGTGTGTCATGGTGTTCTCATGTGTGTCCTGGTGTTCTCATGTTCTCATGTGTGTCATGGTGTTCTCATGTGTGTCCTGGTGTTCTTATGTTCTCATGTGTGTCCTGGTGTTCTCATGTGAACCCTGGTGTTCTCATGTTCTCATGTGTGTCATGGTGTTCTCATGTGTGTCCTGGTGTTCTCATGTTTGTCCTGGTGTTCTCATGTTCTCATCTGAGTCCTGGTGCTCTCATGTTCTCATGTGTGTCCTGGTGTTTTCATGTTCTCATGTGTGTCCTGGTGTTCTCATGTGAACCCTGGTGTTCTCATGTTCTCATGTGTGTCCTGGTGTTTTCATGTTCTCATGTGTGTCCTGGTGTTCTCATGTGAACCCTGGTGTTCTCATGTTCTCATGTGTGTCCTGGTGTTCTCATGTGAACCCTGGTGTTCTCATGTTCTCATGTGTGTCATGGTGTTCTCATGTGTGTCCTGGTGTTCTCATGTTCTCATGTGTGTCCTGGTGTTCTCATGTGAACCCTGGTGTTTTCATGTTCTCATGTGTGTCCTGGTGTTTTCATGTTCTCATGTGTGTCCTGGTGTTCTCATGTGAACCCTGGTGTTCTCATGTGTGTCCTGGTGTTCTCATGTTCTCATGTGTGTCCTGGTGCTCTCATGTTCTCATGTGTGTCCTGGTGATCTCATGTTCTCATGTGTTTCCTGGTGTTCTCATGTGAACCCTGGTGTTCTCATGTGTGTCCTGGTGTTCTCATGTTCTCACGTGTGTCTTGGTGTTCTCATGTGTGTCCTGGTGTTTTCATGTTCTCATGTGTGTCCTGGTGTTCTCATGTGAACCCTGGTGTTCTCATGTTCTCATGTTTGTCCTGGTGTTCTCATGTGAACCCTGGTTTTCTCATGTTCTCATGTGTGTCCTGGTGTTCTCATGTGAACCCTGGTGTTCTCATGTTCTCATGTGTGTCATGGTGTTCTCATGTGTGTCCTGGTTTTCTCATGATCTCATGTGTGTCCTGGTGTTCTCATGTGTGTCCTGGTGTTTTCATGTTCTCATGTGTGTCCTGGTGTTCTCATGTGAACCCTGGTGTTCTCATGTTCTCATGTGTGTCCTGGTGTTCTCATGTGTGTCCTGGTGTTCTCATGTTCTCATGTGTGTCCTGGTGTTTTCATGTGTGTCCTGGTGTTTTCATGTTCTCATGTGTGTCCTGGTGTTCTCATGTAAACCCTGGTGTTTTCATGTTCTCATGTGTGTCCTGGTGTTCTCATGTGAACCCTGGTGTTCTCATGTTCTCATGTGTGTCCTGGTGTTCTCATGTGAACCCTGGTGTTCTCATGTGTGTCCTGGTGTTCTCATGTGAACTCTGGTGTTCTCATGTGTGTCCTGGTGTTCTCATGTTCTCATGTGTGTCCTGGTGTTCTCATGTTCTCATGTGTGTCCTGGTGTTCTCATGTTCTCACGTGTGTCTTGGTGTTCTCATGTGTGTCCTGGTGTTTTCATGTTCTCATGTGTGTCCTGGTGTTCTCATGTGAACTCTGGTGTTCTCATGTGTGTCCTGGTATTCTCATGTTCTCATGTGTGTCCTGGTGTTCTCATGTTCTCATGTGTGTCCTGGTGTTCTCATGTGAACCCTGGTGTTCTCATGTGTGTCGTGGTGTTCTCATGTTCTCATGTGTGTCCTGGTGTTCTCATGTGAACTCTGGTGTTCTCATGTGTGTCCTGGTGTTCTCATGTTCTCATGTGTGTCCTGGTGTTCTCATGTGAACTCTGGTGTTCTCATGTGTGTCCTGGTGTTCTCATGTTCTCATGTGTGTCCTGGTGTTCTCATGTTCTCATGTGTGTCCTGGTGTTCTCATGTGAACTCTGGTGTTCTCATGTGTGTCCTGGTGTTCTCATGTTCTCACGTGTGTCTTGGTGTTCTCATGTGTGTCCTGGTGTTTTCATGTTCTCATGTGTGTCCTGGTGTTCTCATGTGAACCCTGGTGTTCTCATGTTCTCATGTGTGTCCTGGTGTTCTCATGTGTGTCCTGGTGTTTTCATGTTCTCATGTGTGTCCTGGTGTTCTCATGTGAACCCTGGTGTTCTCATGTTCTCATGTGTGTCCTGGTGTTCTCATGTGAACCCTGGTGTTCTCATGTTCTCATGTGTGTCCTGGTGTTCTCATGTGTGTCCTGGTGTTCTCATGTTCTCATGTGTGTCCTGGTGTTCTCATGTGAACCCTGGTGTTTTCATGTTCTCATGTGTGTCCTGGTGTTTTCATGTTCTCATGTGTGTCCTGGTGTTCTCATGTGAACCCTGGTGTTCTCATGTGTGTCCTGGTGTTCTCATGTTCTCATGTGTGTCCTGGTGTTCTCATGTGAACCCTGGTGTTCTCATGTTCTCATGTGTGTCCTGGTGTTCTCATGTGAACCCTGGTGTTCTCATGTTCTCATGTGTGTCATGGTGTTCTCATGTGTGTCCTGGTGTTCTCATGTTCTCATGTGTGTCCTGGTGTTCTCATGTTCTCATGTGTGTCATGGTGTTCTCATGTGTGTCCTGGTGTTCTTATGTTCTCATGTGTGTCCTGGTGTTCTCATGTGAACCCTGGTGTTCTCATGTTCTCATGTGTGTCATGGTGTTCTCATGTGTGTCCTGGTGTTCTCATGTTCTCATGTGTGTCCTGGTGTTCTCATGTTTGTCCTGGTGCTCTCATGTTCTCATGTGTGTCCTGGTGCTCTCATTTTCTCATGTGTGTCCTGGTGTTCTCATGTTCTCATGTGTGTCCCGGTGTTCTCATGTGAACCCTGGTGTTCTCATGTGTGTCCTGGTGTTCTCATGTTCTCATGTGTGTCCCGGTGTTCTCATGTAAACCCTGGTGTTCTCATGTGTGTCCTGGTGTTCTCATGTTCTCATGTGTGTCCTGGTGTTCTCATGTGTGTCCTGGTGTTCTCATGTTCTCATCTGAGTCCTGGTGTTCTCATGTTCTCATGTGTGTCCTGGTGTTCTCATGTTCTCATGTGTGTCCTGGTGTTCTCATGTTCTCACGTGTGTCCTGGTGTTCTCATGTGTGTCCTGGTGTTTTCATGTTCTCATGTGTGTCCTGGTGTTCTCATGTGAACCCTGGTGTTCTCATGTTCTCATGTTTGTCCTGGTGTTCTCATGTGTGTCCTGGTGTTCTCATGTGAACCCTGGTTTTCTCATGTTCTCATGTGTGTCCTGGTGTTCTCATGTGAACCCTGGTGTTCTCATGTTCTCATGTGTGTCATGGTGTTCTCATGTGTGTCCTGGTGTTCTCATGTTCTCATGTGTGTCCTGGTGTTCTCATGTGAACCCTGGTGTTCTCATGTTCTCACGTGTGTCTTGGTGTTCTCATGTGTGTCCTGGTGTTTTCATGTTCTCATGTGTGTCCTGGTGTTCTCATGTGAACCCTGGTGTTCTCATGTTCTCATGTTTGTCCTGGTGTTCTCATGTGTGTCCTGGTGTTCTCATGTGAACCCTGGTTTTCTCATGTTCTCATGTGTGTCCTGGTGTTCTCATGTGAACCCTGGTGTTCTCATGTTCTCATGTGTGTCATGGTGTTCTCATGTGTGTCCTGGTGTTCTCATGTGTGTCCTGGTGTTTTCATGTTCTCATGTGTGTCCTGGTGTTCTCATGTGAACCCTGGTGTTCTCATGTTCTCATGTGTGTCCTGGTGTTCTCATGTGAACCCTGGTGTTCTCATGTTCTCATGTGTGTCCTGGTGTTCTCATGTGAACCCTGGTGTTTTCATGTTCTCATGTGTGTCCTGGTGTTCTCATGTGAACCCTGGTGTTCTCATGTTCTCATGTGTGTCCTGGTGTTCTCATGTGAACCCTGGTGTTCTCATGTTCTCATGTGTGTCCTGGTGTTCTCATGTTCTCATGTATGTCATGGTGTTCTCATGTGTGTCCTGGTGTTCTCATGTTCTCACGTGTGTCCTGGTGTTCTCATGTTCTCACGTGTGTCCTGGAGTTCTCATGTGAACCCTGGTGTTCTCATGTGAACCCTGGTGTTCTTATGTTCTCACGTGTGTCCTGGTGCTCTCATGTTCTCATGTGTGTCCTGGTGCTCTAATGTTCTTATGTGTGTCCTGGTGCTCTCATGTTCTCATGTGTGTCCTGGTGTTCTCATGTTCTCATGTGTGTCCTGGTGTTCTCATGTTCTCATGTGTGTCCTGGTGCTCTCATGTAAACCCTGGTATTCTCATGTTCTCATGTGTGTCCTGGTGCTCTCATGTAAACCCTGGTATTCTCATGTTCTCACGTGTGTCCTGGTGCTCTCATGTTTTCATGTGTGTCCTGGTGCTCTCATGTTCTCATGTGAGTCCTGGTGTTCAAATGTTCTCATGTGTGTCCTGGTGTTCTCATGTGAACCCTGGTGTTCTCATGTGTGTCCTGGTGTTCTCATGTGAACCCTGGTGTTCTCATGTGTGTCCTGGTGTTCTCATGTTCTCATGTGTGTCCTGGTGTTCTCATGTGAACCCTGGTGTTCTCATGTGTGTCCTGGTGTTCTCATGTTCTCATGTGTGTCCTGGTGTTCTCATGTGAACCCTGGTGTTCTCATGTGTGTCCTGGTGTTCTTATGTTCTCATGTGTGTCCTGGTGTTCTCATGTGAACCCTGGTGTTCTCATGTGAACACTGGTGTTCTCATGTTCTCATGTGTGTCATGGTGTTCTCATGTGTGTCCTGGTGTTCTCATGTGAACCCTGGTGTTCTCATGTGTGTCCTGGTGTTCTCATGTTCTCATGTGTGTCCTGGTGTTCTCATGTGAACCCTGGTGTTCTCATGTGTGTCATGGTGTTCTCATGTGTGTCCTGGTGTTCTCATGTTCTCATGTGTGTCCTGGTGTTCTCATGTGTGTCATGGTGTTCTCATGTTTGTCCTGGTGTTCGCATGTTCTCATCTGAGTCCTGGTGTTCTCATGTTCTCATGTGTGTCCTGGTGTTCTCATGTGAACCCTGGTGTTCTTATGTGTGTCCTGGTGTTCTCATGTTCTCATGTGTGTCCTGGTGCTCTCATGTGAACCTTGGTGTTCTCATGTTCTCACGTGTGTCCTGGTGCTTTCATGTTCTCATGTGTGTCCTGGTGTTATCATGTTCTCATGTGTGTCCTGGTGCTTTCATGTGAACCCTGGTGTTGTCATGTTCTCACGTGTGTCCTGGTGTTCTCATATAAACCCTGGTGTTCTCATGTTCTCACGTGTGTCCTGGTGCTCTCATGTTCTCATGTGTGTCCTGGTGGTCTCATGTTCTCATGTGTGTCTTGGTGCTCTCATGTTCTCATGTGAGTCCTGGTGTTCTCATGTTCTCATGTGTGTCCTTGTGTTCTCATGTTCTCACGTGTGTTCTGGTGTTCTCATGTTCTCACGTGTGTCTTGGTGTTCTCATGTGTGTCCTGGTGTTCTCATGTGTGTCCTGGTGTTATCATGTGTGTCCTGGTGTTCTCATGTTATCAATTGAGTCCTGGTGTTCTCATGTTATCATGTGTGTTCTGGTGTTCTCATGTTTTCACGTGTGTCCTGGTGTTTTCATGTTCTCATGTGTGTCCTGGTGTTCTCATGTGTGTCCTGGTATTCTCATGTTTTCATGTGAGTCCTTGTGTTCTCATGTTCTCATGTGAGTCCTGGTGTTTTCATGTTCTCATGTGTGTCCTGGTGTTCTCATGTGAACCCTGGTGTTCTCATGTGTGTCCTGGTGTTCTCATGTGTGTCCTGGTGTTCTTGTGTTATCATTTGAGTCCTGGTGTTCTCATGTTCTCATTTGTGTCCTGGTGTCCTCATGTTCTCATATGTGTCCTGGTGTTCTCATGTTATCATGTGAGTCCTGGTGTTCTCATGTTCTCATGTGTGTCCTGGTGTTCTCATGTTCTCACGTGTGTCCTGGTGTTCTCATGTTCTCACGTGTGTCTTGGTGTTCTCATGTGTGTCCTGGTGTTCTCATGTGTGTCCTGGTGTTCTCGTGTTATCATGTGAGTCCTGGTGTTCTCATGTTCTCATGTGTTTTCTTGTTTTCCTCATGTTCTCATGTGTGTCCTGGTGTTCTCATGTGTGTCCTGGTGTTCTCATGTTATCATGTGAGTCCTTGTGTTCTCATGTTCTCATGTGAGTCCTGGTGTTTTCATGTTCTCATGTGTGTCCTGGTGTTCTCATGTGAACCCTGGTGTTTTCATGTGTGTCCTGGTGTTCTCATGTTCTCATGTGTGTCCTGGTGTTCTCATGTGAACCCTGGTGTTCTCATGTTCTCATGTGTGTCCTGGTGTTCTCATGTGTGTCCTGGTGTTTTCATGTTCTCATGTGTATCCTGGTGTTCTCATGTGAACCCTGGTGTTCTCATGTTCTCATGTGTGTCCTGGTGTTCTCATGTGTGTCCTTGTGTTCTCATGTGTGTCCTGGTGTTCTCATGTGTCTCCTGGTGTTTTCATGTTCTCATGTGTGTCCTGGTGTTCTCATGTGAACCCCGGTGTTCTCATGTTCTCATGTGTGTCATGGTGCTCTCATGTTCTCATGTGTGTCCTGGTGTTCTCATGTTCTCATGTGTGTCCTGGTGTTCTCATGTTCTCACGTGTGTCCTGGTGTTCTCATGTTCTCACGTGTGTCTTGGTGTTCTCATGTGTGTCCTGGTGTTCTCATGTTCTCATGTGTGTCCTGGTGCTCTCATGTTCTCATGTGTGTCCTGGTGTTCTCATGTTCTCACGTGTGTCTTGGTGTTCTCATGTGTGTCCTGGTGTTCTCATGTTCTCATGTGTGTCCTGGTGCTCTCATGTTCTCATGTGAACCCCGGTGTTCTCATGTTCTCATGTGTGTCCTGGTGTTCTCATGTGTGTCCTGGTGTTTTCATGTTCTCATGTGTGTCCTGGTGTTCTCATGTTCTCATGTGTGTCATGGTGTTCTCATGTGTGTCTTGGTGTTCTCATCTGAACCCTGGTGTCCTCATGTTATCATGTGTGTCCTGGTGTTCTCATGTTCTCATGTGTGTCATGGTGTTCTCATGTTCTCACGTGTGTCCTGGTGTTCTCATGTGAACCCTGGTGTTCTCATGTTCTCACGTGTGTCCTGGTGTTCTCATGTTCTCACGTGTGTCCTGGTGTTCTCATGTGAACCCTGGTGTTCTCATGTTCTCACGTGTGTCCTGGTGCTCTCATGTTCTCATGTGTGTCCTGGTGCTCTCATGTTCTCATGTGTGTCCTGGTGCTCTCATGTTCTCATGTGTGTACTGGTGTTCTCATGTGTGTCCTGGTGTTCTCATGTTCTTGTGTGTGTCCTGGTGCTCTCATGTTCTCATGTGTGTCCTGGTGTTCTCATGTTCTCACGTGTGTCCTGGTGTTCTCATGTTCTTACGTGTGTCCTGGTGTTCTCATGTTCTCACGTGTGTCTTGGTGTTCTCATGTTCTCACGTGTGTCTTGGTGTTCTCATGTGTGTCATGGTGTTCTTATGTTCTCATGTGTGTCCTGGTGTTCTCATGTTCTCATGTGTGTCATGGTGTTCTTATGTGTGTCCTGGTGTTCTCATGTGAACCCTGGTGTTCTCATGTTCTCACGTGTGTCCTGGTGTTCTCATGTTCTCACGTGTGTCCTGGTGCTCTCATGTTCTCATGTGTGTCCTGGTGCTCTCATGTTCTCATGTGTGTCCTGGTGCTCTCATGTTCTGATGTGTGTCCTGGTGTTCTCATGTTCTCATGTGTTTCCTGGTGTTCTCATGTTCTCATGTGTGTCCTGTCTCATGTGTGTCCTGGTGCTCTCATGTTCTCATGTGTTTCCTGGTGTTCTCATGTTCTCATGTGTGTCCTGTCTCATGTGTGTCCTGGTGCTCTCATGTTCTCATGTTTGTCCTGGTGCTCTCATGTTCTCATGTGTCCTGGTGTTCTCATGTTCTCACGTGTGTCCTGGTGTTCTCATGTTCTCACGTGTGTCTTGGTGTTCTCATGTGTGTCCTGGTGTTCTCATGTTCTCATGTGTGTCCTGGTGTTCTCATGTTCTCACGTATGTCCTGGTGTTCTCATGTTCTCATGCGTTTCCTGGTGTTCTCATGTTCTCACGTGTGTCCTGGTGTTCTCATGTTCTCACGTGTGTCTTGGTGTTCTCATGTGTGTCCTGGTGATCTCATGTTCTCATGTGTGTCCTGGTGCTCTCATGTTCTCATGTGAACCCCGGTGTTCTCATGTTCTCATGTGTGTCCTGGTGTTCTCATGTGTGTCCTGGTGTTTTCATGTTCTCATGTGTGTCCTGGTTTTCTCATGTTCTCATGTGTGTCATGGTGTTCTCATGTGTGTCTTGGTGTTCTCATCTGAACCCTGGTGTCCTCATGTTATCATGTGTGTCATGGTGTTCTCATGTTCTCATGTGTGTCCTGGTGTTCTCATGTGAACCCTGGTGTTCTCATGTTCTCACGTGTGTCCTGGTGTTCTCATGTGTGTCCTGGTGCTCTCATGTTCTCATGTGTGTCCTGGTGCTCTCATGTTCTCATGTGTGTCCTGGTGCTCTCATGTTCTCATGTGTGTACTGGTGTTCTCATGTTCTCATGTGTGTCCTGGTGTTCTCATGTTCTTGTGTGTGTCCTGGTGCTCTCATGTTCTCATGTGTGTCCTGGTGTTCTCATGTTCTCATGTATGTCATGGTGTTCTCATGTGTGTCCTGGTGTTCTCATGTGAACCCTGGTGTTCTCATGTTCTCACGTGTGTCCTGGTGTTCTTATGTTCTCACGTGTGTCCTGGTGCTCTCATGTTCTCATGTGTGTCCTGGTGCTCTCATGTTCTCATGTGTGTCCTGGTGCTCTCATGTTCTGATGTGTGTCCTGGTGTTCTCATGTTCTCATGTGTTTCCTGGTGTTCTCATGTTCTCATGTGTGTCCTGTCTCATGTGTGTCCTGGTGCTCTCATGTTCTCATGTGTTTCCTGGTGTTCTCATGTTCTCATGTGTGTCCTGTCTCATGTGTGTCCTGGTGCTCTCATGTTCTCATGTGTGTCCTGGTGCTCTCATGTTCTCATGTGTCCTGGTGTTCTCATGTTCTCACGTGTGTCCTGGTGTTCTCATGTTCTCACGTGTGTCTTGGTGTTCTCATGTGTGTCCTGGTGTTCTCATGTTCTCATGTGTGTCCTGGTGTTCTCATGTTCTCACGTGTGTCCTGGTGTTCTCATGTTCTCATGTGTGTCCTGGTGTTCTCATGTTCTCACGTGTGTCCTGGTGCTCTCATGTTCTCATGTGAACCCTGGTGTTCTCATGTTCTCATGTGAACCCTGGTGTTCTCATGTTCTCATGTGTGTCCTGGTGTTTTCATGTTCTCATGTGTGTCCTGGTGTTCTCATGTTCTTATGTGTGTCATGGTGTTCTTATGTGTGTCCTGGTGTTCTCATCTGAACCCTGGTGTCCTCATGTTATCATGTGTGTCCTGGTGTTCTCATGTTCTCATTTGTGTCATGGTGTTCTCATGTTCTCACGTGTGTCCTGGTGTTCTCATGTGAACCCTGGTGTTCTCATGTTCTCACGTGTGTCCTGGTGTTCTCATGTGTGTCCTGGTGCTCTCATGTTCTTATGTGTGTCCTGGTGCTCTCATGTTCTCATGTGTGTCCTGGTGTTCTCATGTTCTCATGTGTGTCCTGGTGTCCTCATGTTCTCATTTGTGTCCTGGTGTACTCATGTGTGTCCTGGTGTTCTCATGTTCTCATGTGTGTCCTGGTGTTCTCATGTTTTCTTAATTCTCCAACGAGTGCTTCATGTCCCTTCCTCCCCTACCTGTCCATGCTGGATGTGTCTCCATTGATTTTACAGGTCTTCTTGGAAGAGATTTGGCCCCAGCTGCAGCTGAGACATGCAGACAGGCAGAGAGGACGTGCAGGAAGTGCAGGAAAAGCAGATATTTTGCGCAGATAACCTATTTTACAATTATTACTGGGTATATTCCATATCTCCAAAACACAAAGATTGACAATTTGTATAATTTATTAATATTATTAATATTATTACAATAATATTTTAATACTTTTTTTGTGGCTCAAGGTTGGTGGGGCCAGGCCCGTGGCCCTCTATTGGCCAGCCGCCACTGCAACTGTGTAATAGGCCGATCATTCAATATGTCAATGGAATCCTTCATCCTCCAAACATTGCTGACGAAGAACAGTGTTTAGAATCTGTTCCTGCTCAAGGGTTGAAACTCCATCTAATTCCTTCCTGTGCCATAGTATTTAGTATTTTATTGTGAATTAATGAAGCTCAAGCTTCACCGAGTTCTCTTTCAGCTGCCACAAAGTAACTTCTGTTGTCCTGACACAAGTCTGTATCGAGCGAGTAAGCGACTTCCAGATGCTCTATTGCCGTGCAAGTGAAAAGCACTCCATAGCGCTGTAGGATGCTACGACCTCTCTTCACATCAATTGGACCAAAATAATCCACACCAACATGTGTGAATGGTGCAAGGTCAGGAACAACTCTCTGATGGTAGATCAGCCCTTTATGCCCCCCACCTTTCCTCTGTGAAGTAGGAAAGTTAGCAATTGGTTATACATTTCTCACTGCTAAATTGACACTTCTAAGCCAATCATTTTTCCTTAGATTGGAGAGTATATGATTTCTGCCTCCATGGCGCAGTTGTTCATGAATATGACGGCGAGTTGAGATATGTTGGACCTTGGCTCGAATGAGCGGGTGCTTTGTATACTCGGCCATGGAAGCTTTAGTTTTCCAACTCCCAAAAGACCTCCTTTGTAAATTGTGTTCAGTTTGTAGATGGTGCTCTCTTTGCCACTGGCATTTGCAGTAGTCAGCTGCTTCTTCCTTTTAAAAGTCAGCAAAATCATCTTCAATATGAGAATCCAGCCTGCTGCAATTTTGAACCTTTTCCAACTGGAAAAGTGAGTGATCAGTTTATGCGTGGGACTTGAATTATCTTCAATGACAATTGTATTTACTGTGAAGTTCCTTTTAACTTCCGGGTCATCAGCAATGTCTGAATCCAAGAAGTGGGCTGGCCACTCGGCTTCTGCTTTCCACAGAAACTTTGCACCCTCGAGCCCATCTCCTTTGAACCAAATGTTCAATGTTCAGTCCCCTTGAGGAGTCATCTGCTCGATTGTGTGCCGTAGGAATGTATTTCTACGGGTGTTGCCTCTCTAGCAGCTAATATTCTGTTTGCAACAAATGCTGGGAACCTTTTGTCCTAACTTTTGATGTATTTTAGTTCTCATGTACTGTCGGTCCAGAATTGTGACGTCTCCAAAGGAAGTTGTAGGTCCAATTGTTGCATCTTGTCCACTTTAACAGCAAGAGCAGCGGCTGTAAGGAATAGGCACTTTATCAGAGGGAACACCCTAGCTTTGCCAATTAATATTAAGCAATATGGACTTTGTTCTTGTTGTTTTGCAACCTGGTGTATGTAACAGTTCCATATGCACTTTCACTGGCATCAGAGAAGTGATGCAATTGAGCAGATGTTGTGTGTCCAAAGTCTCTAGGTTGGAAGCTGTGACACGTTTGAGTCTCGGCCAGGCACCAAAGAGGGCAACACACACAATCGTGAGGGCAGTAACAGGTTTTATTTGTTCTGGTTACGCTTCTGTTAGCGCACGACCCAGGCATCTGCTACCCGTTCCCCTCTTCCTCTCCAGCTCCTCCTGCTCTTATACGGAAAACACAATTGATCCCAGCTGAGGCTGATTTACACATCACGACACCATTCCCTGAACCCCCCCTCCCCCCCCACCCGCTCCACCCACTCTGTAGCTGAGCCTAACCACACCCCGCTGCCACAGAAGCATCTACTGATCTTGAAACATTCTACTCTTTCCAGATTTTTGCAACCATTTGTTCCATTTTGGTTGAAAGGACTGGGCTATTAGATCATCCCAACACACCGACTCAGGGTTTGCAATATCATCTTTGCTGGGATTGTAAAAGAGGCTAAGAAACCCAAAAGATCATAGGCGGAACTGATCATAGATAATATGTCCGTCTCAGTACACTATTGGAGTCAATAGCACCTCCCGACTCTTACCGATCCCCTTTGTGAGATTGAAACCTCCTAACCTGCAGAGGATAGCTGTGATGTTCTTGACCATCGGAGTAGCATCTTATTTAGAAGGCAAACTTTTCAAAAGATCCTCCACATAAAAACTTCTTGTGACCGTGTCAATTACTTCTGCTGGAAATCTGTTTTGATAATCATCATCAATTTCTCTGAAGGCATAACATCCACACACAACTAGAAGATACCCCTCCAAATAAATACAGTCATACAGTACCCTACAAGTGTATCTCCAGGTTCTCTTCTGGCCACCACAGAAACCTCAAACAGTCTGAATGTTTTTCTCCAACTTTGACTTGATGGAACATTGGCCAGGATTGCCACAGATTCCTGCCCAAACCATGTAAGATCAGAAGGATAGGACCACAAGTAGAGACAGACGTGCAGATCACTGACCGTTCCTTTGGCTGATCTTCGCCGTGGCTTCTTTCCTTTTCCTCAATGAATATTACTGGGTTGACTTTGGTTGCACACTTTGCAAGCTAGGCGTTTATTGCAGCCCATGTGCAGGCAATCAAAGGAAACTCCTTTCTCTTTCAGAAAGTCAAAGTTTTCCTGATGCGTTCTTTTTCTCAATTGTGGACAGCTCCGATGTGTGTCCATGTGTCTGTTCTTTATGTCTCAGTCCCTCCCACCAGGGATGCATGGAGAGACGCCATGCGGAGAGAGAGGAAACTATGTTTTATGAGACGTCTTTTCCTCTGAAGCGTCTTGTGGACTCTGTTGATGGCGGGCGCAGATCACAGCTGGATCAGCTGTCAGTCGAGAGACTTTTGATTGTATTAATACTAATAAAGACACAGTTATCATCACTGTCAGAGGAGAGATGTTTTCTCTCTGTAGCCTGTTGCATTGACACTGTCCGCAGGACTGATTTCTAACGTTGTTTGTCTTATTTATTAATTATTTGCGTCTGTATGTTTTTTAAAATCTGATTGTGAAGTCATTATTTAATAACCCAGAATATGATTATGTTTTCTCCGGAATACTGGAATTAATTAATTAGGCTCAATATTTCGGGGGAAATTGAGACAAGATAACTGTCTGAATGGAAGTGAAAATAAATTATGTAAAAAGAGTTTCATCTCTCCAGCTCTCCCTGATTTAATTGTATCTTTAATAAAAGTTACCAAAGGAAATAACAGATCAGGAAATGATCATTATTTTTCTAAATGAAGAAAAATGTTTGTGGTTCTTCTGTTGTTCAGACCTACAATGAACATATATTTTAACCAGATGGTGAATCAGAATAAAAAATCAAATATATAACTTGAGTTTAATCTGTGATCCGTCTTCACTCTGCAGAACTCCAGTGATTATTCTGATCAGCTGCAGCGTCCAATCAAATAACTGATAAACAATGAGGGGGCGTGCCGGCCGCTCTAACACTTCCTGGAAGCCTGCTCTCGTGCCTCCTCGCTCATCAGAGATCCTTCTTCACTCCTCAGAGCAGAAATAAGAGCTTTGGTACGGCCGTCAACATGGCGGCTCAGAACAACTTCCGGTTCAAGTGAGGAGCAAGGAAACGACAAATAGGAGTCTTGGGATGTACTCCTTGAGTGTCCTGGATGTCGCCAAATATTGGATCAGAAACGATTTTGACTTGGTACTCGATGAAATTGATGATGTCTCTAAAGCCAGATCTGCGGCCTTGTGTTTCAGAGATGTCACATGCAGTCGCTCTCCATTTCTTTCTGAGCTTAGAAGGAAAATTCTGCGTCATTGTTTTCATGTTTGCCGGCACATTGAGTTCACCTAAGTATTGTAATAGCAATAGCAATGCAACACTCTTGTAAACACAATGCATACGCCTGTAGCCCTTGAACATCTTGTGGCTTAACAGCCCCAACAGCTCCAACAGATCCAACAGATCCAATAGCTCCAACAGATCCAACCGATCCAATAGCTCCAACAGCTCCAACAGATCCAATAGCTCCAACAGATCCAATAGCTCAAACAGATCCAACAGCTCCAACAGATCCAACAGATCCAATAGCTCCAACAGATCCAACAGCTACAATAGATCCAATAGCTCCAACAGATCCAATAGCTCCAACAGATCCAACAGCTCCAACAGATCCAATAGCTCCAACAGATCCAATAGCTCAAACAGATCCAACAGATCCAACAGATCAAATAGCTCCAACAGATCCAACAGCTACAATAGATCCAATAGCTCCAACAGATCCAATAGCTCCAACAGATCCAACAGCTCCAACAGATCCAATAGCTCCAACAGATCCAATAGCTCAAACAGATCCAACAGCTCCAACAGATCCAACAGATCAAATAGCTCCAACAGATCCAACAGCTACAATAGATCCAATAGCTCAAACAGATCCAACAGCTACAATAGATCCAATAGCTCAAACAGATCCAACAGCTACAACAGATCCAACAGAACCAATAGCTCCAACAGATCCAACAGCTCCAACAGATCCAACAGATCCAACAGATCCACAGCTGAGGATGTCAGCAACACCTGTATCATTCTTCTTCTTCTTTTGCTTTTAATGGCGGTTGGCAAAAAACTTTTGGGTGCATTACCGCCACCCACTAATCTGGAGTGTGGACTTAAGGAACATAAATCTCTTATACAAAAACAAAAATTAAATTAATTCTCAGATTCTATTCGTTAGTCGTGTTGCCTCTAAATATTCCAGAAGAATTTCCCAACATTTATCACTAAAGCTTTTCTTCAGTACATTCACTATATTTTCCTCTCCCATCTCTCTTAGCCCATCTTTTTTATTTCTCTCGCTGCCTCGTACCTCTGACAGAACTATAAAACATGGTCCACCGTTTCTTCTTCTTCACAGAATTCACACCTTCCATTATTATGTTTTCTAATAGCATAGAGGGAACTATTAAGACCAGTATGACCATTCCTCAGCCTCGTCATCAACCTCTCCTGCATATCCTGCACTCCCAACCAAAGGTTTATTTTTAAACAGATATCTTCCTTTGCTCCCTTTCTTCCATTTATTCTGCCATATCTTTTTGATTTGTCCCTTAATCACCACTTTAGCTTCTCACTTACTTATATTTAAATTAACAATAATTCTCCCACTCTTCAAGGCCCGTTTTGCTGCTTTATCCTCCTTCTCATTGGCATCTACTCCAACATGGACCCACACAAAATGAACCGCCTTCCGCATGTGATGGATTCTGAATAGTGACTGTAATATCTCATACAATAAATCCTCTCTGCCTCTGGAGTGGCAACATTTCAAACTTGTTAGCACTGCACATGAGTCTGATGCGATTACCTCTCTCTCTGGCCTGACATCCTCTGTATATATTTGTATACAATTGTGGTAATTCCTCCTGATGTATGACTTGATGATCTTACAGTTTCCCCCACATTCATCTCTCATCAGATCAAGGAGGCCAAGATCACATTCTTTAAATGTATCCCACTGAGCCTTTCAACGTACCCACCTTACTGCTGTATCTTCTGAACCCACACTACTTCCACTTCCTACTCTACAGAAAATGGGGTAATGATCACTTCCAACAGTAGAATGCTTCCAAACCTCCCACACACACATACCTGCCCTTGAACGTGATGCTATTGTCAGGTCTAAACATGACTCAGTTGTAATTAATTCTTGTGACACTCCATCATTTAAACATACAAGTCCATCACACCCTCTACTATCAATCCATTCCCATCAGTTGTTCCCCTCCCCAGAGAGTAGTATGTGCATTCAAATCACCAAATGACCCTTCTCCTGTCTAATCCCCTTATTACCTCTAATGCTTCCAATTCCCATCTTTGACACAGATTGTAGAAATGTACCACAACCAAACCTTCCTCCCCTACCCACACTTTAACAACTACATATTCTAGCTCTTTGCCTTTTTCTAGTTCTCGATAAGAAATTCCTTGCCTAACAAAGGTAGCACATCCTCCCCCATTAGCCTCTTCTCTGTCCCTGAATCACAAAATCTAACATGTCTCTTTGTTTACCTGTTGTTCACGCACGTTGTTCATGTTTAGATATCTTGATGCACCCTCTCTTGGAAATCCAGCAACACTGACAAACTATCAACCCTCTCTCCCCCTCTTCTTGCTTGCAGACGTTTAATCCCCCCTCTTCCCCCCTCTTATACTTGATCTCAAATCCTCCACCTTTTCTTCCACTGGGATCCCATAATATCTGACGCCTCTCAAAAAGGACCCATCATTTGTCTTCTTAGCGTCCTCAACCACCATGTTGCACACTTGTTTCTGCTTCATTGCTTTCTCTCTCTGCCCCTCGTCCTGACTCTTGGTCAAAGCCGCCATCACCCAGCACCTTCTCCATCACCCGGCACCTTCTCCATCACCCAGCACCTTCTCCAGCACCTTCTCCATCACCCGGCACCTTCTCCATCACCCAGCAACTTCTCCATCACCCATCACCTTCTCCATCACCCAGCACCTTCTCCATCACCCGGCACCTTCTCCATCACCCAGCAACTTCTCCATCACCCAGCACCTTCTCCATCACCCAGCACCTTCTCCATCACCCAGCAACTTCTCCATCACCCATCACCTTCTCCATCACCCATCACCTTCTCCAGCACCTTCTCCATCACCCAGCACCTTCTCCATCACCCAGCAACTTCTCCATCACCCATCACCTTCTCCATCACCCAGCACCTTCTCCAGCACCTTCTCCATCACCCAGCACCTTCTCCATCACCCAGCACCTTCTCCAGCAACTTCTCCAGCACCCAGCACCTTCTCCATCACCCAGCACCTTCTCCATCAACTTCTCCATCACCCAGCACCTTCTCTATCACCCAGCATATTCTCCATCACCCAGCACCTTCTCCATCACCCAGCATCTTCTCCATCACCCAGCAACTTCTCCATCACCCATCACCCAGCACCTTCTCCATCACCCAGCACCTTCTCTATCACCCATCACCCAGCACCTTCTCCATCACCCAGCACCTTCTCCATCACCCATCACCTTCTCCATCACCCAGCACCTTCTCTATCACCCATCACCCAGCAGCTTCTCCATCACCCAGCATCTTCTCCATCACCCAGCACCTTCTCCATCACCCAGCATCTTCTCCATCACCCATCACCCAGCACCTTCTCCATCACCCAGCACCTTCTCCATCACCCATCACCTTTTCCATCACCCATCACCTTCTCCATCACCCAGCATCTTCTCCATCACCCAGCACCTTCTCCATCACCCGGCACCTTCTCCATCACCCAGCACCTTCTCCATCACCCAGCATCTTCTCCATCACCCAGCAACTTCTCCATCACCCAGCACCTTCTCCATCACCCAGCACCTTCTCCATCACCCATCACCTTCTCCATCACCCAGCACCTTCTCCATCACCCGGCACCTTCTCCATCACCCAGCAACTTCTCCATCACCCATCACCTTCTCCATCTCCCAGCACCTTCTCCATCACCCAGCAACTTCTCCATCACCCAGCACCTTCTCCATCACCCAGCACCTTCTCCATCACCCATCACCTTCTCCATCACCCATCACCTTCTCCAGCACCTTCTCCATCACCCAGCAACTTCTCCATCACCCATCACCTTCTCCATCACCCATCACCTTCTCCATCACCCAGCACCTTCTCCAGCACCTTCTCCATCACCCAGCACCTTCTCCATCACCCAGCAACTTCTCCATCACCCATCACCTTCTCCATCACCCATCACCTTCTCCAGCACCTTCTCCATCACCCAGCACCTTCTCCATCACCCAGCACCTTCTCCAGCAACTTCTCCATCACCCAGCACCTTCTCCAGCATCTTCTCCATCACCCAGCACCTTCTCTATCACCCAGCATCTTCTCCATCACCCAGCAACTTCTCCATCACCCATCACCCAGCACCTTCTCCATCACCCAGCACCTTCTATATCACCCATCACCCAGCACCTTCTCCATCACCCAGCATCTTCTCCATCACCCATCACCCAGCACCTTCTCCATCACCCATCACCTTCTCCATCACCCAGCACCCAGCATCTTCTCCATCACCCATCACCCAGCACCTTCTCCATCACCCAGCACCTTCTCCATCACCCATCACCTTCTCCATCACCCATCACCTTTTCCATCACCCATCACCTTCTCCATCACCCAGCACCTTCTCCATCACCCAGCACCTTCTCCATCACCCATCACCCAGCACCTTCTCCATCACCCAGCACCCAGCATCTTCTCCATCACCCAGCACCTTCTCCATCACCCAGCATCTTCTCCATCACCCATCACCCAGCACCTTCTCCATCACCCAGCACCTTCTCCATCACCCAGCACCTTTTCCATCACCCATCACCTTCTCCATCACCCAGCATCTTCTCCATCACCCAGCACCTTCTCCATCACCCGGCACCTTCTCCATCACCCAGCACCTTCTCCATCACCCAGCATCTTCTCCATCACCCGGCACCTTCTCCATCACCCGGCACCTTCTCCATCACCCAGCACCTTCTCCATCACCCAGCATCTTCTCCATCACCCAGCACCTTCTCCATCACCCAGCATCTTCTCCATCACCCAGCATCTTCTCCATCACCCGGCACCTTCTCCATCACCCAGCACCTTCTCCATCACCCAGCATCTTCTCCATCACCCAGCATCTTCTCCATCACCCAGCATCTTCTCCATCACCCATCACCTTCTCCATCACCCAGCATCTTCTCCATCACCCAGCACCTTCTCCATCACCCAGCATCTTCTCCATCACCCAGCACCTTCTCCATCACCCAGCATCTTCTCCATCACCCAGCATCTTCTCCATCACCCGGCACCTTCTCCATCACCCGGCACCTTCTCCATCACCCAGCATCTTCTCCATCACCCAGCATCTTCTCCATCACCCATCACCTTCTCCATCACCCAGCATCTTCTCCATCACCCAGCACCTTCTCCATCACCCGGCACCTTCTCCATCACCCAGCACCTTCTCCATCACCCAGCATCTTCTCCATCACCCAGCACCTTCTCCATCACCCGGCACCTTCTCCATCACCCAGCACCTTCTCCATCACCCAGCACCTTCTCCATCACCCATCACCCAGCACCTTCTCCATCACCCAGCACCCAGCATCTTCTCCATCACCCAGCACCTTCTCCATCACCCAGCATCTTCTCCATCACCCATCACCCAGCACCTTCTCCATCACCCAGCACCTTCTCCATCACCCAGCACCTTTTCCATCACCCATCACCTTCTCCATCACCCAGCATCTTCTCCATCACCCAGCACCTTCTCCATCACCCGGCACCTTCTCCATCACCCAGCACCTTCTCCATCACCCAGCATCTTCTCCATCACCCGGCACCTTCTCCATCACCCGGCACCTTCTCCATCACCCAGCACCTTCTCCATCACCCAGCATCTTCTCCATCACCCAGCACCTTCTCCATCACCCAGCATCTTCTCCATCACCCAGCATCTTCTCCATCACCCGGCACCTTCTCCATCACCCAGCACCTTCTCCATCACCCAGCATCTTCTCCATCACCCAGCATCTTCTCCATCACCCAGCATCTTCTCCATCACCCATCACCTTCTCCATCACCCAGCACCTTCTCCATCACCCGGCACCTTCTCCATCACCCAGCACCTTCTCCATCACCCAGCATCTTCTCCATCACCCAGCACCTTCTCCATCACCCATCACCCAGCACCTTCTCCATCATCCAGCACTTTCTCCATCACCCAGCATCTTCTCCATCACCCAGCACCTTCTCCATCACCCATCACCCAGCACCTTCTCCATCATCCAGCACTTTCTCCATCACCCAGCATCTTCTCCATCACCCAGCATCTTCTCCATCACCCATCACCCAGCATCTTCTCCATCACCCAGCAACTTCGCCATCAAAACTTCGCCATCAAAACTTCGCCAACTCCCTCCTTCAACCCGAGAGTCGGCGCCACCAGACTTACTTTCCTAATATCATTTCCTTCTCTGAATCTCAAAATTAGTTTGAACCTCTCCTTGTCAACAATCCTCCTCATCCCCTCTGCCTTCCTCTCCCCCTTCCCCACTACTACCAGATACAGTATTACGATTCCTGGCTTGTTTATATTTCCCTACTTCAGTCCAGTTATTGAAATCCATATCCTCACGCCCACCCTCTCCATCACTATTCCCTTCCATCCTTAGTCCAGTCACAGATCAGTTTATGCACAACCTGCTGATACTATTTCTCCAAACGCTCCGGCTCGGCTCTGCTGCTTCGAAGTGGCACAAAAGCAACATGCCACACCTGTACCCAGTAACCCTCCTGATTATATGAACCTCTTGCCTACTGGACTGCAGCCCTACGCCCCCAGGTGGTGGGAGGTTTAGCGAAACAGTACAATAACAAAACTTAAATATACAGTAGGCCTATACTGTAAGTAGTGGAGGGTAGTAGTAATCCAACCTGTACTCAACTAGAGGAAACCATAGTGTTAGTAATACTAGTAGTGGCTCTGGTTGTCTCTGTTTTAATAGTACAAAGCAGTAATGTCAATCTATGTCATTTGTGTACAATTCATACACAGGTGAATGCATAGGGCTTAGTGAGACATCGACACAAACTACAGACTAAATAATAAGAAATTAGGAGGGGAAATGGCAGCGTGAAGAGAAATATGGAGATCTAAAACAACTTGTAATTTGCTTGCTTTTTTGTGCTCTTTATTGAATAGTAACACATGTTTATTTAGCGTTGGAAGTAGAGACAGTAGCAGTGGTTACACACATGGTTGCAGTAGTGCCATGAGTAGAAGGACCAACAGTAATACAGGTAGCACTAGTTTGGCCAGTCTCAGTCGTGGCGTGGTTGGCAGGACAGTTGAGGTATAACAACACCCTGTAGTGGATCTTCAGTGAGGTGCTTATGGACCACACACTGATCCCTGGCTCTGTGTGACAGCGACCCGTTTCCATGGTGTTGGCTGTGTAGCATATGGATTTAACATTTGCTTCTCATGACTTAATGTCAGAATATAACACATATTCAGGTCAATGTTGATAAAGTTAGGTTTTAAAATCCAGATTACAACCCAAATGTCACCTCAATTAGTGTGGGTGAAGTGAGTGTGGCTCAGTGGTGTGCAGGGTCCACACTGGGTGTGTCCTTGGGTAAGACACTTCACCTTGTATATAGCCATCAGTGTGTGTACAGGTCCAATTAGATGCTGTCATTTTAAATGAGAAATACAATTCAAGTATTTCCTTTATGGAAAAAAACTCACTTTATTTATTTTTCTTTGTACATATCGCCGCAAGAGTATTTATGTATTTATTTTTTAACCGTATCTGGTTTTAGTTGGGTGTGAACTGCAGAGGGCAGAAACTCGCCGACGACGAGTCAACGCTGCCATAAATATAGCAGCAGAAGAAGAAGCGTCCCTCCTGCCTACAGGAAGTGGAGGGCAGCCTGCTACCTGTCCGTCTGTCTGCTTGTTGTGCTCATCGAGTCCATCGCAACACCTGGTAAGTGTCCGAACTCACAGCCACTGCAGGTTAGCGGTGACGTCACGTTATCTAGTGGAACTGGCTCGTTAGCATTAGCTCGGCTACTATGTGGCTGTTCTCTGCTATCTTCCCGTTAACGTGAATCCGTTTTCCGTCCACCCTGTTCTAACGTTACCGGTACCACTTTAATGACTTTAACGGTAGCCGTGTCCCTTCCTGTATGTCGCGGTAGCAGCACCGTTAGTCGAGTACGGGCTAAACTTTGGGGTTTCTCATCCGAAATGACGTCAACTTTCTACAGGTACCGTCACGTTGTCTCTGCTAGTGCACCCAGCGGGGTGATGACGAATGAGCGCGATGTGTTCATTGTGTGATGGAAGTTGACCTACATGTCCACACAGTGCCGTGGATACTCTTTGTATGTTCACGCGCCTCTTTAAATGGAGGTTACGGAGAGTAGCCCCGGTACGTTTAACGGCTACGGCGTTGAAGAGACTGTTGTCCCTCTCGCCTTGGCGTCGCTTCCCTGCTGCGCGCTACGTTTTCTCCACGTCGACATCGACCTTTTTGAGCGCGTGTCCTGTTTGCGTTTAGGGCAGGTCGCCCTGCTGGAGCGGAATGGAACCAGCCCTCGTTGGCAGGTCGCCCTGCTGGAGCGGAATGGAACCAGCTCTCGTTGGCAGGTCGCCCTGCTGGAGCGGAATGGAACCAGCCCTCGTTGGCTGGTCGCCCTGCTGGAGCGGAATGGGACCAGCCCTCGTTGGCCGGTCCCATTCCGCTCCAGCAGGGCGACCTGCTTAAACAAGCCAGGAATCGTAATACTGTATCTGGTAGTAGTGGGGAAGGGGGAGAGGAAGGCAGAGGGTCGCCGTGCTGGAGCGGAATGGGACCATCCCTCGTTGGCAGGTCGCCCTGCTGGAGCGGAACGGGACCAGCCCTCGTTGGCAGGTCGCCCTGCTGGAGCGGAACGGGACCATCCCTCGTTGGCAGGTCGCCCTGCTGGAGCGGAACGGGACCATCCCTCGTTGGCAGGTCGCCCTGCTGGAGCGGAACGGGACCAGCCCTCGTTGGCAGGTCGCCCTGCTGGAGCGGAACGGGACCAGCCCTCGTTGGCAGGTCGCCCTGCTGGAGCGGAATGGAACCAGCCCTCGTTGGCAGGTCCCATTCCGCTCCAGCAGGGCGACCTGCTTAAACAAGCCAGGAATCGTAATACTGTATCTGGTAGTAGTGGGGAAGGGGGAGAGGAAGGCAGAGGGTCGCCGTGCTGGAGCGGAACGGGACCATCCCTCGTTGGCAGGTCGCCCTGCTGGAGCGGAACAGGACCATCCCTCGTTGGCAGGTCGCCCTGCTGGAGCGGAACGGGACCAGCCCTCGTTGGCAGGTCGCCCTGCTGGAGCGGAACAGGACCAGCCCTCGTTGGCAGGTCGCCCTGCTGGAGCGGAACGGGACCAGCCCTCGTTGGCAGGTCGCCCTGCTGGAGCGGAACGGGACCATCCCTCGTTGGCAGGTCGCCCTGCTGGAGCGGAACGGGACCAGCCCTCGTTGGCAGGTCGCCCTGCTGGAGCGGAACGGGACCAGCCCTCGTTGGCAGGTCGCCCTGCTGGAGCGGAACGGGACCAGCCCTCGTTGGCAGGTCGCCCTGCTGGAGCGGAACGGGACCATCCCTCGTTGGCAGGTCGCCCTGCTGGAGCGGAACGGGACCAGCCCTCGTTGGCAGGTCGCCCTGCTGGAGCGGAACGGGACCAGCCCTCGTTGGCAGGTCGCCCTGCTGGAGCGGAATGGGACCAGCCCTCGTTGGCAGGTCGCCCTGCTGGAGCGGAACGGGACCAGCCCTCGTTGGCAGGTCGCCCTGCTGGAGCGGAACGGGACCAGCCCTCGTTGGCAGGTCGCCCTGCTGGAGCGGAATGGAACCAGCCCTCGTTGGCAGGTCGCCCTGCTGGAGCGGAATGGGACCAGCCCTCGTTGGCAGGTCGCCCTGCTGGAGCGGAACGGGACCAGCCCTCGTTGGCAGGTCGCCCTGCTGGAGCGGAACGGAACCAGCCCTCGTTGGCAGGTCGCCCTGCTGGAGCGGAATGGGACCAGCCCTCGTTGGCAGGTCGCCCTGCTGGAGCGGAACGGGACCAGCCCTCGTTGGCAGGTCGCCCTGCTGGAGCGGAACGGAACCAGCCCTCGTTGGCAGGTCGCCCTGCTGGAGAGGAATGGGACCAGCCCTCGTTGGCAGGTCGCCCTGCTGGAGCGGAACCGGACCAGCCCTCGTTGGCTCCTTGCGGACTTAATGCCAGTTCTTGTGTGAACAGGGTCACTTCTCAATAGGTCGTGCAGTCACTCGGAGACATCCAGAAGTCAAGGTTGTAAAAGGAGTTCTTGGTTGTAAAGCCACATTAAAAGGGCCACATAGCTCAGCTCAATAAAGCCAATGCACACTCAACACAGTGGGGGGCCAGCCTGAGGCCCGTTGGCGTCGTGATCAGTTCTTTTTTTCTATTTGCATTTCCATCTTCAATCAGTCACAGACTGTTAGAGGTGGTCTAATGTCCCCTGAATGCTTATTATTTCATATAGCAGAAGTGTGTTCAAATTGTGTAGGGTGAGGTCAGAAAGAGATTGGTTTCTGACTGAATGCTACAGCAGCTGGATTAAGATGTTTGCTTACTTTATTTTATATATATATATATATATATATATATATATATATATCATTTTTATTCATGTTTATGCAATGGCAGACTAATATTGCATACTTGTTTTAGCTCTGAAACCAATTCATGGTGTTGATTTGGGAGCAGGAACCGAAGCCTGTGGGCAGAGTGTAAGTAGCAGTCAGCAACCACAGCTATCTGATTCATGTTCAAAAACACTGGAGTGTTACTTCAAAAAGAGAAAGGTGTGTGTGTGTGGGGGGGGGGAGCCTAAAGGCTATACGATTTGTAAAGGTGGTGCTGTTTCTCCTGTCCCTCATCTGCTTAACAAAACGTGGAGAAAGTCCTCAAAGTGTAGCCTCAGGAGAATTGAAAAACAAATAAGCTTATTAAATTTGTTCACTTCACGTGCGTCACCTGCAGCGTTATTGAGATCCAAGCATGTGAAAGTGAGATTTAAAAGCGTTATTGCTGAATTGCATTTTTATCTCCAGTTAACATATACAATGTAAGAAGCTCCAGGCTTCAATATCTTGATCCTGGAGTAACATAACATTTGTTTATGTAAAATCATACCCCTGGGGGAAAAGACTGTCTCCGCTGCACTAAATAGTTCTGACAATAGATGGCAGTCAGTCCTCACGATTCCTCTCTGCTGGAAGCTGTGATTACGTTTCATAGTACAAGTCTGTTTGTACTGTAGTGCTGTGCGTGTTCTTGTTAATAAATCCCATGTGGAGTGCATCTACCAACAATATCAAAGCCTGAAGTGTGTGCTCCCATCACCACACACACACACACACACTGTAGTTTATTCAGAGTCAACCCCAAGTGTACCTTCCTACTGCCACAAGCACCAAATGTGGACCAAATAGTCCCCAACAAATGCACCATTTCCTCCTGTTTGATTTTTTTTTTTTTAAACTACAATGACTAGCTGTTTTAGGAAATTACTTTTAGTATTTTTTTGTTATGAAAACTTTTTGTAGGTGTTTTTAAAGACTGAGATCATTAGGAATGAATGGGCATGGGGCAGAATGTCACAGCAGGAGCTGCAAATTGAATCTCAAAGGTCGGAGCGTCCTTGAACACATCCATTGGTTTTTGCTGTCAAGTGCACTAATGCATACCAATATTTCTAATGGTTGATGTCCTGTGCAGAGGGTGGATGCTGCCTTCACGTCCTCCTGGACTCCATCCTTCCTGTGTGTGTATTAATTCACTGTAGGCCTATGTGACTGTGCGTCCGTGTCGACACCTCCCCAGCCCACCATGTCCCCGTGTCCCTCAACGCCCCAGCTGAGTCCATCGGTGTGTGTTCGCCTCCTCTGCCTGCTGCTGCTCCTCCTCACAGACTGCTCCTGCTCGGTTACGGCCGAGCCCAACACGACACAAGCTAACAGCACCGCAGAATGTGAGTATGAGCTGTGTGGTCACATGATGCAGCCGAAAGAACGG
Source organism: Cyclopterus lumpus (assembly GCF_009769545.1). NCBI lineage: Eukaryota > Metazoa > Chordata > Actinopteri > Perciformes > Cyclopteridae > Cyclopterus > Cyclopterus lumpus. Next base: position 26,099,507 of record NC_046971.1, read on the forward strand.
CAGTGATATTTTCAGTATTTTATAACATAGAAGTGGACGCAGTCACTGTGATGTCACCTGTTGGTTTGTGGACTATGATTTCAAAGTCTCGAGTTTGTTATTTTGGCAAGAGGCCAAGTACATGGATTGCTGAATAATATGTTTTTTAGGGAACCGATATGTTGAGATTTACTTTCATGAACTAAAAATGCGAAAGGGTTAAATTTGTAACACAAAAACGTGGACAGCTCCCAGACCAGACCACATTTTGGACAGACACGGATGTGAATGGACACTTCTTTAGGGTTGGTGGTTTCCTGCTTGGCTTCTCGTTGAATGTCGTGTGTGTTCTCATGATGAGTTGGTGCTCTGATGTTTGTTTGTTAATGTCTCGTGTTGACTAATTCCATTAAAGAGGCAAGTTTATCCTCTACAAGTAAAATAAGGTGGATGCTGCCTCCTGAAGTGTCGACTGAACAGGTCCAAATGCTCCTGTTTTGTCGGTCCTGTATTGTTTGTTTACATAACCTTTATTCAGATCAGATGTGTTTTTATAATTACTTGATGTTCTTAATCTTCTTTACCGCTTCATCATTCATGGTGTTGTCTGTTCCTCAGGTGGCACACAGGAGGACCCCTTCCCCCCCTGCTCGGCTTCATCCAACCCCACATTTAATGACTCTGCGTCACCATCGTCTCCTCCAACAACGTCACCACCGTCTCCTCCAACAACGTCACCACCGTCTCCTCCAACAACGTCACCACCGTCTCCTCCAACAACGTCACCACCGTCTCCTCCAACAACGTCACCACCGTCTCCTCCAACAACGTCACCACCGTCTCCTCCAACAACGTCACCATCGTCTCCTCCAACAACGTCACCATCGTCTCCTCCAACAACGTCACCATCGTCTCCTCCAACAACGTCACCATCGTCTCCTCCAACAACGTCACCATCGTCTCCTCCAACAACGCCGTCTCCTCCAACAACGTCACCATCGTCTCCTCCAACAACGTCACCATTGTCTCCTCCAACAACGTCACCATCGTCTCCTCCAACAACGCCGTCGTCTCCTCCAACAACGCCGTCGTCTCCTCCAACAACGCCACTGTCTCCAACATCGCCAACGCCTACTACAACAACGCCGTCGTCTCCTCCAACATCGCCAACGCCTACTACAACAACAGCTACGTCAGCAACAACAAAAAGAACATCTACAGCAGAACCAACAGCTAAAGCTGCAGCACACCTGGCAACAACCACCGTGACCGCCAGCAGTACCCATGCTGCTGGCGATCGCGACAAGCCCGTGGTAGACGTAGCGGGAGCCGCTCTGACCAGCCAGCTGGTGGATACGGCGTCTCTGCTGGCCGTCCTGCTCTTCGGCCTGCTCTTCTTCTTGGTCACGGTGGCCGTGTTCGTCACGCAGGCCTACGAGAGCTACCGGAGGAAGGACTACACCCAGGTGGACTACCTCATCAACGGCATGTACTCTGACTCCGGGGTGTGACGGGGTGGGGGAAGGGAGAGAGACGCTAATCACAATGCGTGGGGACCTTTTGTGCGCTCTGAGTCATGGAGAAGTAGGAATAGACTGACCAACGGCTCTCTGAACTGACCCTGATCGCTTTCTACCATAAATGTTCCAGTTAACGCGTTCTTCTTCTTCTTCCCCTGCTTCCTGTTCTGCGATGGTATGAATGTGAGGAGTTTGGCACGTCCCAGTTTTGCAAAATGTTGAGCAGCAAAAAGGCGAGGTTACCGTGATGCAACTCTGGTTCTGTTGGCCCTCGACAGAATCTGCTGTTGGTTCCAGGCCGGGTGGACGAAACGGGACGCTCCCATGGTGATGAAACACAACAGACTCATTTCTGTCTGTCAAATTGTTTAAGTTATTGTACCTTATGCAGATGAATGTAGAGCTCCTTGAGGGCTGTTTCCGGGAAGAAATCCAAATTAAGTTGGAATTAATTTGAAACACACCAAATTCATTGTTAATTTATAGATGCTTTTTTTTCTTTTTTTCTTTTTTTCTTCTTCACACATTCGAGAAAATGTTTGAATTTGGAATATAAAGCGAGAGCTCTATTAAGGACCAAAGCATATATGTGGATGTCATAACGTACGTTGTGCCACATAAAAGGGATTTCATTTGAGGGAAATGAAAGTAGCAGGCAGCTCCTCGTAGCACCGAGTCGTCGACATCATTTCCGTCTCGTTTCAGCCCTCGCCTCTGACAACCCGCCATGGGCAGAGGGCCTTTTGGTGTTTCCACAGAGCGAAGCCTCCGTTGCTGCGTTGGCCTTCTCCGTCAGTTCAGTGACCAGAAGGCTGTCGTCTTTATAAGCGCCACTTTTTCATTCGCTCCCAAATAAAGTGGTTGAGAGAATGTGGCCGAAACGTCTTTTGCTCCTAAAAGATGTCCGTCACTATGGAAGGGAGATGCTAGTCGTAATGCGTGGACTACATTACTACACTACTACTGACCTGGGGGACTTCACGATGCAGAGAGCTGGACTTGAACCAGCCTCTCCCATACTTTTTCATTTAAAAGCAAATCACCACGTGGAAAACCTTCACAGGATTCCAGAGGTAGAGGAGGTTTCTCAGAAAGACATCAGTGTTACGCGGGGCGCTCCTTCCTGCCAGCTGAATACAGTAAGAGAAGTCTTTCCATCGCCCGTCATTAAGTTTCCCCAGATGTGGCCCGGTGCGCCAGCGCCAAAGTATATTCTGAGTGATGTCTGGTTCAGTCAGCAGGCCAGAGAGGGACCACGAGTCATGTCAGTCGGGTCTGTCTTCCTCATCCTGTCCCGCATGTTAACGTTGGCTCAGTGCTTTTCGGCCCTGTTTGGCTCGATGATGTTGGCGAAGTTTATATCAGAAAAGAAGAGGAAGAAAAAAAACGATTATTGAAACAAACCGCCTCATTTGATTCCCACTGAATTAATCGAATCAATCCCAGTTACATTAATTCCACTCCTTTCGGGAGCTTGATCAATGTCTTCCAATATCTTGACATGGGGCGCAGCAGCAGCCCGTCACAAAAGCAGCTATCGCCCTGACGGCGTGCTGGGACACACTAAACCTATTGCGGCTTGGGGACCGGAGGAAATGCTCCAAACAAAGGGCACACGGTCTGGAGATGATTACCAGGAATGTGCTGCATTTCTTTATTGTTTTGGTTTATTTCAAATTCATTTCAAGACCAAGTCGGACGTCTTTGGAAATCCGTTAGTTTGCTGTCAAACCCACAGTTCTAGTACACGAGAAGATGCTGTGAAGTTCAGAACGGACATGTTCACAAGCCGTGTTTCCATTCACACGTTCTCAGCGTATTTTGAAGACGCGGTATGGTAACAAACTAGTTTTTACCTTCGCTTGAGGGGAGTCTTTCTTTTTGTTCCTCGTGTAAAACGAGTTGAGGCGTTGTTCAGCCGACGTGGAAGAACAACTGAAATGACTCGAGACCTCAACACACGACCAATCGGCATCCTGTGAGGTGAGGTGGGCGTGGCTTGTGGGCGTTCAAAACAACAACGGCGGTTAGCTCAGATGCTACAATAGCATCCATTGTATCAGAACTGTGGAGCAAAGAGTAAAGAACGTCACTGAAGGCTTTTCAAGAGGATTTCACTCTCCTCCCAACTGGCGTTGGCAAAGGTTTGATTGATCACCTGCCAAATGTGTTTTCACTTTTTTTTAAGTGCCTTATCAGATGTTTCGCCATTTGGTGTGTCGGAGGTTAGATGGCCAAGGAGACTTGTTTAGTTTTGCATCCTCTTCTTCTTCTGTTTACTGGCGGTTTACAGCCACGTGTAGCCTAGAGCACCAACGTCTGACCAAAACCACTCTAACCAGTCGGACGCCCAGTGCGCGGCTCCTTTTTGTGACAGTTTGTTTAAAATTTCCTTGACAATTGAATGGAAACATGGCTGCAAAATCTTTTTAATGTTTTTTGGTTGTTTTTTTAACCACACCTAAGCTAATGACTGCCCCTCAGTTTCACACGGTGGTAATAGCCTAGCTTAGCACTAGTCGGGAACACGTGATGGCTAAACCCATCTCTGACTGGCGACGTCTGTACAGCATCAGATGAAACTCTAACTGTGGTTAACAGGCTAGAAAAAAGGACAGAAAATTGATATTTCCCAAATGTGTCTTCTATTTCAAAGTCTTATGATTTCACTTCCAGTCCATTAGCTTTCATTAATGCCAATGATATTTCGTTTTTTGTAATTTTGTTATGTGTTTAATGTTTTTGCACTCATGGGTACAGGGCCATACTAGTTTATTACAATATTATTTTTCTAATTTTTGCTCACAGCTAATGCATTTTTGAATGCTCGGCCGTTTTGAATATATTGGGTTATGTTCCTTCTGTAATAATCTGCTGTCTGTCTCCGTTCATGACCAATTTGTGGATTATATTTTGTTCATAATTCCTTAATGAGTCTTCCTGTAGCTTAATGTTTACCTCACCGTGCAATTTCTTTTGTTTTGATATATGTTGTTATATTACACTGATGAACATGGATCCATTCATCTGCTTATGTTTTAATGACTATCATGACTATCCCATGTGTTCTCATTATGAGGTAAAGGTAGGAGTGGAATACTCCAGCTCAATAGATGCCCACATATGGAAGTTATGAACGTGGATGCACAGATAACGTCTAACGGTTTGGATTATATTCCTCAAAGCGATGAACAGAAACTCCGTACCTATCACCTTTTTGAAGTTGTTCTCAAAGACTGAATTACTGTTGCCTTCTCTCCAGTTTGTGTCTGTCTTCCGAGTGGTTCTTGAACAATTGCCAAATAATTACTGAAGCACATTATTGTATGATAAAGCCAAGGGAATCCTAAAGCCATTATCGATACGTGACTGACTACATGACAAAAGGAGTGAGCGCTCACAGCCGAGGACGTTGTTAAATGTGTGCTATGAAGTATTTCTGCCGTGTATAATGTGCATATGTCTGACCCGTGTCTGGTTCTGCAATGGTCCTGCTAATCTTGTGTTTCTCCGTCTTGACTGTCAGAACTGATTTTCTTTATTTTATTTTCTGTTGATGCTTTTGTTTTGAGAAATGATGGAACATCATGTTTCCAGGAGCACGAGATGCCACCGGTACGGAGCCAGAGGGCAACTTTGTTTGCTAATTGTTTTTTTTTTTCATGCAAATGCGTTTATTCCGTTGTGTCGTGGGAACAAGGTCTTGATTCCGATATTGTGGGAAAATTAGGTGATGATTTTAAAACCAGCTTTTGTTTTCCCATGAGAATTGGAGATGTATTCCTTTGCCAGTGAAGCGTCATCAAGATTTGATTTTCTAGATGAAATTTAGAGTTTCTAACGTCTGTAATTCTTACGTGAGCAGGCGGGTTTGTGTTTTGTCTGAGCAGAGTGACGAGAGAAGACACCTGCTGCGTGCCAACTGAACATTGTACCAATGCACTTTAACAAGATATTTTTACTTGCAGAGAATGAATAATAAATAAAAGAACCAAATTGATCTCGCTGGTGTTTGAGTCATCTTCATGTTTAAGCTGTGATGTTATTGGTCAGGTTCAGTTGGTGCTGGGTCCCTCAGAGCCAGCTGTTCCATCGGCCTTCTCCTCGGGGCATGCACAACAAGTTCGACTTGGCTTCTGCTCCGCGTATCTGTAAAAGATGAAATCTTTTTTTATTGGTGTACTTTTCCAAGCTATTCCTTTTTAATCGGATGGCAAAAAGCACTCTAATAAAGTTCAAGTTTGCATAAGGTTTGGCAGGAGAGGTGTTTCTTTCCCAAACGTACCTCCGGGATTGTTCCAATACATGTAGCAGATTAATTCCTTTTTGGTGTTTTTGTGAACTTGAGAACTCACTACAAATATGTTTTTACAGCATTCTTCGTTCCAGTGAACCATTTTTTGATTTTTCCATTTGCAAGAATTGTCGATCTTTTTGGCGGTAAACTACTCAGTTGAGGTACCTCGGTGGACTGGAAGCACTTCAGACCACTGATTGGTCAATTAATTGAGCTGTGGAATGCAGTAGAAATACATAACAGAAGTTGACCCAATGGCGGACAAAGTTGGCGACTCGGGCTGTTTGAGGGGCAGGCGTGGAAAAGGGCACCAGCATGCAACCATTGATCTAGCATGTAGGGCAGCCTCTAACACTACATCTCTTTTCCACTGGGGGCACCCTCGAGGGCACTTTATCATGTTTTCTCTACTCGAAGGGTATCATAGAAGGCACGCTATCATGTTTTCTCTCCTAGAAGGGTATCATAGAAGGCACGCTATCATGTTTTCTCTACTCGAAGGGTATCATAGAAGGCACGCTATCATGTTTTCTCTCCTAGAAGGGTATCATAGAAGGCACGCTATCATGTTTTCTCTACTCGAAGGGTATCATAGAAGGCACGCTATCATGTTTTCTCTACTCGAAGGGTATCATAGAAGGCACGCTATCATGTTTTCTCTACTCGAAGGGTATCATAGAAGGCACGCTATCATGTTTTCTCTACTCAAAGGGTATCATAGAAGGCACGCTATCATGTTTTCTCTACTCGAAGGGTATCATAGAAGGCACGCTATCATGTTTTCTGTCCTAGAAGGGTATCATAGAAGGCACGCTATCATGTTTTCTCTACTCAAAGGGTATCATAGAAGGCATGTTATCATGTTTTCTCTACTCGAAGGGTATCATAGAAGGCACGCTATCATGTTTTCTCTACTGGAAGGAAGTCATAGAAGGCATGTTATCATGTTTTCTCTACTCGAAGGGTATTATAGAAGGCACGCTATCATGTTTTCTCTCCTAGAAGGGTATCATAGAAGGCACGTTATCATGTTTTCTCTACTCGAAGGGTATCATAGAAGGCACGCTATCATGTTTTCTCTACTCGAAGGGTATCATAGAAGGCACGTTATCATGTTTTCTCTACTCGAAGGGTATCATAGAAGGCACGTTATCATGTTTTCTCTACTGGAAGGACGTCATAGAAGGCACGTTAGCATGTTTTCTCTACTCGAAGGGTATCATAGAAGGCACGTTATCATGTTTTCTCTACTCGAAGTGTATCATAGAAGGCACGTTATCATGTTTTCTCTACTCGAAGGGTATCATAGAAGGCACGTTATCATGTTTTCTCTACTCGAAGGGTATCATAGAAGGCACGTTATCAAGTTTTCTCTACTCGAAGGGTATCATAGAAGGCACGTTAGCATGTTTTCTCTACTCGAAGGGTATCATAGAAGGCACGTTATCATGTTTTCTCTACTCGAAGGGTATCATAGAAGGCACGTTATCATGTTTTCTCTACTCGAAGGGTATCATAGAAGGCACGTTATCATGTTTTCTCTACTCGAAGGGTATCATAGAAGGCACGTTATCATGTTTTCTCTACTCGAAGTGTATCATAGAAGGCACGTTATCATGTTTTCTCTACTCGAAGTGTATCATAGAAGGCACGTTATCATGTTTTCTCTACTAGAAGTGTATCATAGAAGGCACGTTATCATGTTTTCTCTACTAGAAGTGTATCATAGAAGGCACGTTATCATGTTTTCCCTACTCGAAGGGTATCATAGAAGGCACGTTATCATGTTTTCTCTACTCGAAGGGTATCATAGAAGGCACGTTATCATGTTTTCTCTACTCGAAGTGTATCATAGAAGGCACGTTATCATGTTTTCTCTACTCGAAGTGTATCATAGAAGGCACGTTATCATGTTTTCTCTACTAGAAGTGTATCATAGAAGGCACGTTATCATGTTTTCTCTACTAGAAGTGTATCATAGAAGGCACGTTATCATGTTTTCCCTACTCGAAGGGTATCATAGAAGGCACGTTATCATGTTTTCTCTACTCGAAGGGTATCATAGAAGGCACGTTATCATGTTTTCTCTACTCGAAGTGTATCATAGAAGGCACGTTATCATGTTTTCTCTACTCGAAGTGTATCATAGAAGGCACGTTATCATGTTTTCTCTACTCGAAGTGTATCATAGAAGGCACGTTATCATGTTTTCTCTACTCGAAGTGTATCATAGAAGGCACGTTATCATGTTTTCTCTACTAGAAGTGTATCATAGAAGGCACGTTATCATGTTTTCTCTACTAGAAGTGTATCATAGAAGGCACGTTATCATGTTTTCCCTACTCGAAGGGTATCATAGAAGGCACGTTATCATGTTTTCTCTACTCGAAGGGTATCATAGAAGGCACGTTATCATGTTTTCTCTACTCGAAGTGTATCATAGAAGGCACGTTATCATGTTTTCTCTACTCGAAGTGTATCATAGAAGGCACGTTATCATGTTTTCTCTACTCGAAGTGTATCATAGAAGGCACGCTATCATGTTCGTGCACATTATGCCCATAGGGACATATATTTGGGTACTTTTGCTGCCTTTCTTTTAAACATTCATTTCTGACCTCCCCCAAACAGACTCTTTAAATAAAGAATAAAATGTACTATTTTTGTATGTATTAAACTGTTTGAATGATGTTACTTATTAATTTATGTTAGCATGTTGTGTCCTTGGTAAATCCTAATCTGCAGAGTGATTGCTGTCAATTACATGTAGTGCAGTATACATACATATATATATATATATATATATATATATATATATATATATATATATATATATATATATATATGTGTGTGTGTGTGTCTCTACAATGTAGTGCAGTAGAGGTACACATATTAAGATAACCTGAGTGTAATAAAAGATGCTGTATTATGGGAAGTGTAGAATCCAGGATTTTTGAAGGATTCTGGACAACTTGAACTAAAGGCGATGATTGGCTTGTGAAATGAAACATGAGGTGCACGTCAGTTTTATGGATGGAAGGAAGTTGACACACTTGAGGAACCCCGCAGAAAGACCTCCACACCCGCCGCACCGCAGTCCAAACCCGTTGAACCGCTGGAAACGCGCACCGACCGCGCAGTGGCGCAGATTCAGCGAGTGCTTCTCATGTGAGTCACCCGCCGCGGAGCTCCGCCGAGGCGCCCTCAACAAAGCCGCCGCGCACAGCAACACGCCAGCCGGGTGCACGGGAGTCCAAACACCGCGCAGCCGCACGCAGACGCAGCCGCACGCACGCTGTAAACACGCTGCTCGCCCCGGACGAACCCAAGTGTGTTTGTCGTTGGCGACGTGGGAATGCACTCTCATTTCTAGAAGGCACCACAGTAAACAGTGCTACAACCGCCATACACAGAATACACACGCGCACGCACGCACACACACGCGCGCACACTCACACTATCAAACACGCTCTTCCTGATGGGGGATGGGTGGCCCTGAGCGATTTACATAGCAGCCTGTTTAGCAGCGTTGTCCCTCCGTACTGCACCTATTTAAACAACAGTTGCACACACACACTTACCAAAGTTACCCTTTAATAGGAAGGGCTCTGAGATTTGTAAAAGTCCCTGGCTGGGCTTTGACAAACGTCCTCCATCTCAAGGGCCAATAATGACATCCGCCTGAGGCGTCGGGCCTTTCAGGTCCTGCTCCGTCTGGTTGCATCGCATTATCGAGAATATGATTTCAAGATAATGTTTGAAAGGTTGCAGAAAGGAATGGTACATTAGTTGCAGCCCGGCGTAATAATAGTCGTCTCAATAATAGACCCGCCTGGACCGCGATGCAAACCTGGACCATATAGGACGCTTGCGGTTTAAGTCCGACTTTTCCTGCAATATCTGCAGTAGTGTTATTATTGTACATTTGTAAACATATCCAGATGTGGAGGGTGGATTATTGAATCATTGGCCCAAGGGGGCCACAGACCTCCAGCTGCCTCAACAGCCTCACGTTCTCTGTGTGTCACTTGGTGGTATTTGGTTTAGTTCTTTCTGTGGAACATGCCGCTTCAAAGTATCAGCTGAGAGTGTAGGGGCATTGAGGGCCTGGACCTTGAGGGCCTGGACCTTGAGGGCCTGGACCTTGTGGGCCTGTTTTGGGGGAGCCCTCGTGTCAAATCTACTCCTCAGGGCAAACCTTCCCGTGTGCCTCTGGGAACCAGAGACGAGCAACATGTTTGGGGCCAGTGGAGTAGAGACCGCCAGGTGGACCCAGCTCCTCGGGTCATTTCACACCCGTCAGTTCGTCTCAGCCCAAACCGAGACCCTCATTGGAATGTGATTCGCCGATTTCTCCACAAATCAAAGCAACATCTGCGCCTTCAGACTCCCAGCCCTGATGCGATGTGGGTTTGGTATGGATTTTTATCGGTGTAGAAAGTGTTGTTTCCCAGAGTTTTACGGGTGTTTATTTTTATTTTTATTGGGTACTTTATATGAGTCATGCCTCGCGATAATCGAGGAGCTTGAGACACAAACAAAGAGCCATCTGCAGAGAGCTGATTGCTTCCTGGTCTGAAGATCAAGAGTAAGTTAATTGGCTGGCGACTGTGTGTGTGCGTGTGTGTGTGTGTGTGTATGGTAGTTACGTTAGCTGTTAGCGGTTAGCCAAACACACCGTTCAAAACACTGAATGTGAGCCAAATGTCCCCCCTCCCAACTGTGTCTCTGGGTGCCGAGTAGCAGCTGGGGGTCAGCGATTACTCGATTGTGTTATTGATAGCAGCCCCTACTGGCTGGGGGGGGGGGGCACGGCAACCACGAGAGGTCCTTCAGACACAACCGACCACCCAAACTGGAATGTCCAGTTATGTTAATGAATGAAATTAGTCAAAATGACATTATAACACAGTTATACAACACAACCTCCAGCATGCAGGAACACACACACACACACACTGCTGAGTACATCGCCGCAAGTCAGCCACTGCTACGCAGGCAGACCAGTTGGTTTGATTTAGTTTTTGCCAAGATTGTCTTAAATGTCAAACACCATAACTTTGAGCCATTTGTCTCCGCATGTTTTTCTTTGTTTGAATGGAGTGTTACCTGGGGGTCAACCAGATGTGGCTTCTATTCATTCAATCGCACATTACAGCAGTTGTCACACCTGGCACAGACCGGCTCTAGACTGAGTGCACCTCTCTAGTTGCCCAATATACAATAATGCTAATATTCATTTTGAAAGCATCGGGAGCGTCATTCTCATTGTTGCTCCCTCTGTGGGCAAAACAAACCAAACACGACCTCGGGTTGGAAACCAGACCTTTTGGACAATAATGCCCATGTGTCAAATAAGAATGATCCCCCGCCTGCATGCAGCCAAACACATGAGGGCCACACCCACACCGGGCACACACACATTCACACAGCAGGGGGGCGCGTTTAAGGTTCAGGGAAAACAAATGTTTTAAGAGGGAAACGTGGGAGCCATTAAGTGTGAAAAGTGTGAGAACGCAACTTTCCGGCTTCAAAAGGCGTGTTTGGGGCTGCCTCATCTTGTGAAACAGATGACGTTCAGTAATGTGATTACTGCATCTCACTTTTTACAAAGCACCAACGGGTTCTTTCCAGTTATTTTTAATGGTTTGGTCGCAGCAGGTGCAATCAACGAATCCGGCAACTCTGCGGCTGCCGAGTCGAACTTGTCTCAACTTTTCAATGTGAGCGTATGTATTCAAACATACGGCGGACTTTTTTCTTTTGATGACCACTTCGGCCAGTGGTGGAGGAAAGTAACAAGTAACAATACCACAGTAGAATTAAGATGGGTAACAAATTCAAGCAGAAGTGATACATTTGAATAGCTGTATGAACTTAACATAACTTCTCTGGAGTCTAAGCTCAACTTAACTAAACAGCTTATAGTTTAGAACAACGTAGTGAATGCTCGTCTGACCCAGAGTCTCCTGTAAACTGTATATATACAGTGTGGTGCAGATAGTGGCTCCTGAGAACCCCCCTCTGGCTGCAGTAGAATGGCACAGTCCAATTGGCCGGTTGGTCTACTCAGGCAGGTGTGCTGCAGCAGCTCAACGACAGGAAAGATGTTCACACTTTTATCAACTCAATTGTACTTGATAAATAAAGTGGGCCAAAAATATGACAAAGACATAGAAGAACAAATTATTATTATTTTAATTTAATTGTTTAAAAAAATAGTATTTATAGTTTTATAAGTTCATTTTGAATGGAAATGGAAAGTAACACGTCATCAAACAGTGCAGTATCTAGAAGTTTCAAGAAGGTTCATGAACATCAAATTAAAAAGATGTGACCTTGACGTAGATATTAAGTGAGTGCAACCCCATATATATATATATATATATATATATATATATATATATATATATATATATATATATATATCAACACTTTTCTGCCTGATGAATATGTTTAGTTGTTAATAATTTCATACTTTTACTTAAGTAAATTTATTAATGCAGCAATTTATTTTACTTCTAACATATAGTGTCACAATGTATTTTAGGTATGTAAAACATACATGTCGGAGATACTGCAGGAAATAAAAGTGAATTCAACAAATTGGATGTTGGTTTGAGAGCTCAGAAGAACAACAATAACAAAAATCATGCAATAGTATGAATAATACATGATCCTTTTCAGAAGTCTAGCAGTGATTTACAAAGTCACAGTCATTGAGATCCATCAGCATACATTATAAACTACAAAGTACATATCTTGTACAAAATAAAACTGCCAAATTCTGGCATAAGGGAATTGGGAGCCTATCAGGAAGTGGGTTGGGCTGGTCCAATACCGGCCCACCTCCATCACCAACAGGCCCTCCCTCTGACATTGCCGTCCCCGACTATATTCTATAGTTCACAGAACACGTAAAAATGTACTCTAATACCTAAAGTCAATAATCACTGACTGACGCATTTAATGAATGTGACAGAAATATATGAATAATTAGTAGGCATGGACTATGATCCAGATTTCCATAATCCTTGAAACGGAAGGAGAAAGAGAGGAGAGGGGATGGCGTGCATCAGCAGGGACATGACAGGAGGCAGGGCCACAGAGGTAGGAGGCATCACGAAAGAGGCCGGATCAATGAGGTGAGCAGCTCTCTAGTGGGGCAATATGGTACTACAAGCTCTTTAAGATATGATGGTGCATCACCAATCAAGGCTTTGTAGGTGAGGAGAAGAATTTTAAATGTGATTCTTGATTTTACAGGGAGCCAGTGCAGAGCAGCTAATACAGGAGTCATGTGATCTCTTTTCTTAGTTTTTGTGAGTACACGAGCTGCAGCATTCTGGATCAACTGGAGGGATTTAAGAGACTTATTAGAGCAGCCTGATAATAAGGAGTTGTAGTAATCTAGTCTGGAAGTAACAAACGCGTGAACCAGCTTTTCTGCATCTTTTTGAGACAAGATGTGCCTGATTTTTGAAATGTTACGTAGATGATAAAATGCAATCCTTGAGATTTGCTTAACGTGGAGTTAAAGGACAAGTCTCGGTCAAAGATAACTAGAGATTCTTTACAGTGGTGTTGGATGCCAGGGCAATGCCATCTACAGAAACCACATCACCAGATAATTGATCTCTGAGGTGTTCAGGGCCCAGTAAAATAACTTCAGTTTTGTCTGAGTTTAACATCAGGAAGTTGCAGGTCATCCATGTTTTTATGTCTTTAAGACATTCTTGAATTTTAGCGAGCTGGTTGGTCTCCTCTGGTTTGATCGATAGATATAATTGAGTATCATCTGCATAGCAATGAAAGTTTATGGAGTGTTTCCTGATAATATTGCCCAAAGGAAGCATATATAAGGTAAATAAAATTGGTCCAAGCACAGAACCTTGTGGATCTCCGTGATTAACGTTGGTGGTCATTGAGGCTTCATCGTTTACAAATACAAACTGAGATCGATCTGATAAATAGGATTTAAACCAACTTAGTGCGGTACCGGAAATGCCAATCGACTGATCCAGTCTCTGTAATAGGATGTCATGATCAATGGTGTCGAACGCAGCACTAAGGTCTAACAAGACCAGTACAGAGATGAGTCCTTTATCAGCACTAAGGTCTAACAAGACAAGTACGGAGATGAGTCCTTTATCAGCACTAAGGTCTAACAAGACCAGTACGGAGATGAGTCCTTTATCAGCACTAAGGTCTAACAAGACCAGTACAGAGATGAGTCCTTTATCAGCACTAAGGTCTAACAAGACCAGTACAGAGATGAGTCCTTTATCAGCACTAAGGTCTAACAAGACAAGTACGGAGATGAGTCCTTTATCAGCACTAAGGTCTAACAAGACCAGTACGGAGATGAGTCCTTTATCAGCACTAAGGTCTAACAAGACCAGTACAGAGATGAGTCCTTTATCAGCACTAAGGTCTAACAAGACCAGTACAGAGATGAGTCCTTTATCAGCACTAAGGTCTAACAAGACCAGTACAGAGATGAGTCCTTTATCAGCACTAAGGTCTAACAAGACCAGTACGGAGATGAGTCCTTTATCAGCACTAAGGTCTAACAAGACCAGTACAGAGATGAGTCCTTTATCAGCACTAAGGTCTAACAAGACCAGTACAGAGATGAGTCCTTTATCAGCACTAAGGTCTAACAAGACCAGTACAGAGATGAGTCCTTTATCAGCACTAAGGTCTAATAATACCAGTACAGAGATGAGTCCTTTATCAGCACTAAGGTCTAATAATACCAGTACGGAGATGAGTCCTTTATCAGCACTAAGGTCTAACAAGACCAGTACGGAGATGAGTCCTTTATCAGCACTAAGGTCTAATAATACCAGTACGGAGATGAGTCCTTTATCTGATGCATTAGGAGGTCATTTGTAATTTTCACCAGTGCTGTCTCTGTGGTGTTTTCTAAATCCTGACTGAAACTCCTCAAATAAACTATTCTGATGTAGAAAGTCACACAACTGATTTGCGACTACTTTCTCAAGGATCTTAGAGAGGAAGGGAAGGTTAGAGATCGGTTTATAGTTAGCCAACACCTCTGGATTAAGAGTGGGCTTTTCAGGAGAGGTTTAATTACAGCTACTTTGAAGGAATGTGGTACATGGCCTGTTAGCAAAGACACATTAACAATATCCAGCAGAGAGGTGCCAATTAAAGGCAACACGTCTTTAAGCAGCCTCGTTGGGATGGGGTCTAAGAGACAGGTAGACGGTTTAGAAGTAGAAACCATTGAGGACAATTGGTCTAGGTTAATGGGAGAAAAGCCATCCAAATATACACCAGGGCATACAGCCGTTTCCAAGGCCACTCCTCTTGATGACAGATCAACAGTGGCCGAGTTACAAAGCGAGCTCAAAAGTCTGGCACAGCAGTGGGACAGGCTGAAGACATCAGTATTTGAGGAGTACTCAACCAAGACAACAGAACCCGGGCCGGAGGATGCTGAAGATGAGGCAGAGATGGTTTACAAAAAGTGCTCATCTTACAAGGACTGTCCACTCTGTTGCTACCGAGTTCTGAAGCAGTACAACCTCCTGACAGATGCATCCCACATCATAGGCCTTGCATACAGGTTCCTGCTCACCCTCTGTCACACAGGTAGCATGTGAGCGAAGCTTTTCGACGCTGAAATATATCAAAAACAGGCTCAGGAGCTCATTCTCAACAGCACCTGGAGGCTTTTATGTTGATGGCTACTCAGACAGATGTTTTGCAGATGCTTAGCATTGAGAAAATCATAGACGGTGTTGCAGAAAAGAGTGAGCTGCTACAAAAACTACTCATGGAGTGAAGTAATAATAACACAGAGTATACTGATATTGTTTTTATTACCATGTGACTATAATGCACCTGGGCCGGCAGAGTTAGTTTAGGTTCTGTTTGTTAACTTATTGTTTTGTTATGCACCTTCAACACCCACACACACACACACACACACACACACACACACACACTCAATCACACACCCAGCATGCAACACTACTGATACCACTGATGTTCACACCCCATCGTATGTTCTGTTCGGTTCATTTCTACAATATAGTTCATACTAATTCTACCCTCTGATTGTAGTCTTTCTCTGCTGACATTCATTCCTTAAGATTCTGTAGTTATAGTATAACCATCTGATACTAGCCCAGAGTTAAGCATATTCATCTAGTAAACTATACCTAACTCAATTACAATAGCCAGTATCATTTTATTCCATGTGATCATCCAGGCAAATTGGTGGATACAAATGTTATTAAAAAAACATATATGATGTAATTTCTTTGTAATCATCCAAAATAATGTTAAGTGTATGGGTATTTTTCCAAGTAGGCACTGACTGGTACATGCGATGCATTGAGTGGGACGGTCTGACAGTGACTACAGGGCCACTTTCCCCCCCAGTCCGCCCCTGGAATTGGTCACTGTGGCATCACCCATTGGTTTGTGGACTACTGTTTTGAAGCCTTGAACAAGGCTTTTTGTCCGTCGCCATCTTGTTTTTAAGGGACATCGGAGAGTGTAGCTTAGCTCAAACTCAGAAATGTTTTAGGCAACCAAAAGGTTACAATAAACTATAATGAAGTGAAAACACTCTATGAAAGGGTTAAAGTTCTGAGACAAAAACATGGACAACTCCCAAACCTGGACAACAGCCTGTCAATCACAGTAGCTCCACCCTAAAGCACACCCTGCTTTATGGTCTGTTTGACTCTAACTGAGCATAATTTACTAAATGAACACAAGACTTGAAACTAGAGATTGAGACCATAAACTCATGTTTACAATGTTTACTGAGGGAATAAATCAAGAGAAGTAGAGTCATTTATATAGACTTCTATACAACCAGAGGAATCGCCCCCTGGTGGTCAGGAGAGAGAATGCAGCTTTAACACATGAAGCATAGACTTCTATACAACCAGAGGAGTCGCCCCCTGGTGGTCAGGAGAGAGAATGCAGCTTTAACACATGAAGCATAGACTTCTATACAACCAGAGGAGTCGCCCCCTGGTGGTCAGGAGAGAGAATGCAGCTTTAACACATGAAGCATGGACTTCTATACAACCAGAGGAGTCGCCCCCTGGTGGTCAGGAGAGAGAATGCAGCTTTAACACATGAAGCATAGACTTCTATACAACCAGAGGAGTCGCCCCCTGGTGGTCAGGAGAGAGAATGCAGCTTTAACACATGAAGCATGGACTTCTATACAACCAGAGGAGTCGCCCCCTGGTGGTCAGGAGAGAGAATGCAGGTTGTAAGACACTTTCGCATCGGCTTCACTTGGCAGAATCGGAGGTTGACCATTTAGAGTCAAATAGACCATAAAGCAGAGTTTGCTTTAGGGCGGGATTACTGTGATTGACAAGCCGTATCCGGTGTCACTACTTCAGTCCGCTACATTCTAAACATGACTTGATGACACGATCACTTCCGTTCATCGGTTGCAAAAAAGCTAAGCTGTACTTGTTATTACGTTTGTAGCCAGCAGGTGACGCAGGAGTTATAAAGTTCAGCCTTCAAACTAATAGCTTTGTGTCTCTGGTTGTGAAGTTGAAGGGATGTATTTTTCTGCTTAAGTCCTACAAGTCATATTCATGAGCAGGACACAAGTCATATTCATGATTCTCCCGTTTTCAAGTTTGTTTTTGCCAGTGTAGAAATATGGCTCAAATCCCACTTTTCTCTATTCATCTTCTTCTCTAACCTAGAGGGCGATGGAACCTGTGTAAACAAACAGAGAAGCTTGGGTTACAACACACAGAGGGGAGGGGAGACATTATTACACCACTCTATCTTTACATAGATAATAGTTGTTTGATGTGATATTAATGCGCTGTATATTGTATGGAGAACCTTTAAGTTACAAAAACTGATGGAAGTGTAAAGAAATGGAGATCCTCCGGTCAGCCAGGTACCTTATACAGTACCTCGTGTGCTGGAAGGCCCTGAGCTGCTGGACGTATTGATCAAAATCTCTGCTGCTGGTCAGACACACACACACACACACATCAGGACTAGAACCATGTAAAGCACTCACTGCACTCTGAGTCTCCAGTGCTGTACGTTCAAGTCTCGACAGAGACTTACACTCAAAGTCATGTTCTGGTACATCTAACGCAGGGTTACACCCGGGCTTTCTTTCCCTGAAGGCAGCCATGGAGCACGAGCCTCCCACACGTGAAGCGGTTCTGTTCCATAAAGATCCCTCCTCACGCCGGCCTCAGACAGCGGGGAGCCTCACCTGTTCCTTGTTACCCGTGCAGAAAGAGAACACTATTTGTTACACACAACTATATAACTCCTAAGCCTCCGTCTTTATGGACCAATGCAGAGATCGTTTTGAGATGTGTGGAGAGCCGGTGTGCAGATCAAAGTGAGGCCGGCGGCTGTGGGTTTGCAGGTGACTGGGGAAAGAAAATATTTCATTACAGCATTCCAGCACCGGGGCCGGCAGCCTAGAACCGGAGTGAATAGAAGGGATGTGAAGGGGCCGGAGGAAATAAGTAACCTAACTGGAACATAGCTCAAATTAATCGTTCCCCCAAAGGGGAAAGTAGCAGCTGTCCAACATAAATAGAGCATCAATTCAAGAACATGATTAAGAACATGAATTTCAATGGGCAAAAATATGAAATGTACAGCCCCTCCCCCCTGGACCGGTTGCTATTCCATCACAAGGCAGACACACATAGAGAGGTTCACGGTTCATGTGTGCATTGCCCACCCCAAGGTGACACAATGAAATGCACTGGTTAGCATTATGCTACATAGGGAAAATAAAACAAACTATTTGCGTGACTTTTCTGACGTCGAGCGTTGAGCAATCTGCAAGATTATTGATTTCCTCTCTTTATGAAGTCTCATTGTTGTTTGTAATCAAGGCGATGACAGCGGTGTTCACAACAGAGTTCTCTTTGGGGTTTGGGGTTGCAGTCGTGGGACAGTAGGGGGCTGAGCCCACAGCCCACTACCCGGGGGTCAACTCCAGGTATGCTAGCCTGCCAACCAGCGGTGTCAGTGTACATAAGCTGCAGATGTAATGTAAGTATGGGAACCTCACGTTTGTTTTAAGATAGGCATGATAGGTCATGTTGTCTCTTTGACGGTCCTTTGTGTCTTTTTGTAGCAGTTCTGTTTCACTTTGTTCCTTTTTGCTTTGGTCATCTATGTGATCACTTGGAGTGTTTTTGTAGTCACTTTGTGTCTCTTTGAAGTTGATTTGCCCCTTTTCATAGTCATTGTGAGGTGGTTTTTGTCTCTTTGTGCTCATTTTGGGTCTCATCCTTGCTGGTACGTGTCTCTTTGAGTGACAGTTTGTAGGTGAATGCCCTGGGCCTTTGCTCAGTAGGCCCATAATCCATCCATGCTTTAATGTATCAATAATAATACTCTGTTAGGAGCCATCTCTTCATGATATGTACATTTGACTTTTGTTAGCTGTTGATAATACTACTTCAGTCAAATATAAAAGGTCTCAATAGTATTGTGACCACCGTGTACTCATTGTTACTTCTCAAGAATCGGAATGCTCCCGACAATGAAACGCACAATGAAATGCTTCTGCGGCCGCATGGAGCCAGAAAGCCTAATACCTGGTCTGTGCTGCATATTCTATGGTGTAGAATGACTGCCTGCCTGTCTCACGTGGAGAGGCAGAGCAGGAGAACATGTGCTTTGAGTTTACAGAGCCTTTGGAGTGGAGGCCAGTTGGAGCCGAGGAACAAGGCTTCCAGAAAGGAGAGGAGAAATGCCAGGGTTGGCTTGGCTTCAGGTGAGTGTGAAGAGCTCTGGGACGTTTCATCTCGGTTTCCATCAGTGTGCGAACAATGGTGTGTGTGTGTGTGTGTGTGTGTGCGCGCAGTTACGTTGTCATAAAGCCTCTCCAACGGCCAGTGTAGAACATTGACCAGATTATTCATCCTCATTATTCAGGATGTTCTGCTGATGAATTGTGTATTGGAATATGTTTTGGAAGATCTATTGTTATGTACTGCAGTGGAGGACATTGCAGGCCCAAATGGCAAGTGGCTCAGTGTCCATTCTTCATGGTACTCCACACACACACACACACACACACACACACACGTTCTGAATATACACTAAAGTATGTGGACAGCAGAAACAGCCTCCACTCTTCTGGTTTCAGGACTTCCACCATGATGTTGACAATGGCTGCTGGGATCGACTCTATTCAGACACAAGAGCATTGGTGAGGCCCAACACTGATGCCGGTCTGGCTCGAGGTCCACTTCATCCCAAAGATGTTGGCGGGGGTTGAGGTCTGAGCTTTGTCCCGGTCGGTTAGGTTCTTCTACAGCTAACTGGGAAAACCATTTCTTCATGGAGCTGGTTTTGTCCATGTTGAAACAGGAGAGGGACAAAAGTAGAACAAAAAAGGACCCAAAGTTAGAACAACACTTTATCTGAAACATAATTGTAAACTGGAGCAGTAACATCTGCTTTAAAGAAAATCTAGGTACATTGTTTATACTACATTTTAATTTTCTAAATTAAATTAACTATTCGCTGTCCAGCTGGGTAAAATTGTGCAAATTGAATGTTATCCTGTTTTTTCATTTTCATTTGAATATGGTGGTCGAAGACCCATATGTACTGGAAAATAAATAAATACTAAATAAAGATAAATACTGGATGCCAGAATGTTCATTTTCGAGTGTAGGATTTAGTGGCATCTAGTGGTGAGGTTGCAGATTGCAACAAATTAAATAACCCTCCGCCAACTCCTCCCTATCCAAGTGTGTCGGAAAACTACGGAGGCCTTCAGGTAATGTAAACACTTAAAAAGGTTCTCCAGAGCCATTGGTTTGTCTGTTCTGTGCTACTGTAGGAACGTGGCGGTGGAACATGGCGGACTCAAATAAGAAGACCAGCTCCCTCTGTAGATATGAACGGAAACACAAGGATTCTTGGTTTCAGGTTATTATACACTAACGAAAACATAGTTTAAAAAATATTTGTTTATTTGATAAGGGACAGTGCACATTAATATAAACATTTCTGTAAATGTGCCAGAGTTAGCCAAGAGGCTATTTTTCATCTGTAGTCCCAAGAGGCAGATGTTAGTTATAAACATTATATTCTATTTGTGTTAATGAATCCCCCTCAATATTACACACTGTACCTTTAAATGTTCCCCAAATAACACAGACATTGAAAATTATAATGTAATTGTGGAAATTACTTTATTGTTGTAATATTATACATGTTGCCTGTTAAATTGCCTGTTAATTTTATTTACCTTATATATGCTTCCTTTGGGCAATATTATTAAGAAACACTCCATAAACTTTCATTGCTATGCAGACAATACTCAATTATATCTATCGATCAAACCAGAGGAGACCAACCAGCTCGCTAAAATTCAAGAATGTCTTAAAGACATAAAAACATGGATGACCTGCAACTTCCTGATGTTAAACTCAGACAAAACTGAAGTTATTTTACTGGGCCCTGAACACCTCAGAGATCAATTATCTGGTGATGTGGTTTCTGTAGATGGCATTGCCCTGGCATCCAACACCACTGTAAAGAATCTCTAGTTATCTTTGACCGAGACTTGTCCTTTAACTCCCACGTTAAGCAAATCTCAAGGATTGCATTTTTTCATCTACGTAATATTTCAAAAATCATGCACATCTTGTCTCAAAAAGATGCAGAAAAGCTGGTTCACGCGTTTGTTACTTCCAGACTAGATTACTGCAACTCCTTATTATCAGGCTGCTCTAATAAGTCTCTTAAATCCCTCCAGTTGATCCAGAATGCTGCAGCTCATGTACTCACAAAAACTAAGAAAAGAGATCACATTACTCCTGTATTAGCTGCTCTGCACTGGCTCCCTGTAAAATCAAGAATCACATTTAAAATTATTCTCCTCACCTACAAAGCCTTGATTGGTGATGCACCATCATATCTTAAGGAGCTTGTAGTACCATATTGCCCCACTAGAGAGCTGCTCACTAAATGCGGGGCTACTTGTGGTTCCTAGAGTCCTAAAAAGTAGGATGGGAGCCAGAGCCTTCAGTTATCAAGCTCCTCTTTTATGGAACCAGCTTCCACTTTCAGTCCGGGAGGCAGACACAGTCACCTCATTCAAGAATAGACTTAAGACTTTCCTCTTTAATAGTGCTTATAGTTAGGGCTGAATCAGGTTTGCCCTGGTCCAGCCCCTTGATATGCTGCTATAGGCTTATAGGATGCTGGGGGATGTTTTAGGATACACTGAGCACCTCTCTCCTCTTCTCTCTCTCCTTATGGATGAATTGACATCTCTCCATTGCACCTTATTAACTCTGCTTCCTCCCCGGAGTCGTTGTGACTTCACGTCTCATAGGGTCCATTGGACCTGGAGGTGTCTGATGCTGGTGAGCCGGCCTCCCATTGGCCCTGCTGATGCCCCGCCCCCTCCTCTCTACCTCCTTCTGTTTCATGGATTGGAGTTCCATTCATACATTGTCATATTCATGTAATGTGTTTATGTAACTCTGTTCATTCTGTACACATGACATCTATTCATCTGTCCATCCGGGGAGAGGGATCCTCCTCTGTTGCTCTCCTGAAGGTTTCTTCCCTTTTTTCCCTGTCAAAGGTTATTTTTGGGGAGTTTTTCCTGATTCGATGTGAGGTCAAAGGTCAGGGATGTCGTATGTGTACAGATTGTAAAGCCCTCTGAGGCTAATTTGAAATTTGTGATATTGGGCTGTACAAAATAAACTGAATTGAATTGAAAATTAAAACTCAACACGTAGAAAACAAGAGAGCCCTCCAATATCCACAGGTGGTTCAAATAAACACAAGCTGGATATTCAAAGCCTTGATCTTTCCTCTGCCTTTATCGAACAGATTGATATTGCACTGGGTTTGGCATATGCTCGAACATCTGAATTTACTCCAAGCAATGTGTCCAAAAAAGTGAAACGCCGTGCATTATGTGCAGGCTGTTTCCACTCAACCTGATGGTTGGCCAGAGGGAGCTCTGGTGTCAGACTTTGTATCCCTGACTGAACCTTTGTGAAGGCTGACGGAATAAGAAAAGTGTCAGTGAATTATTTACTGTACAACCGTCTGTGAGGCGCAATGATCAGCGCCGCAGTGTCTAAAGAACCGGCTTTACAGAAGGACAGCAGCTGTACTATGAAGCCTGTTTCTGTCACGCTGATAAAAAGATACTGTAAGACGTTATAATGAGAAACTATCTCAAAAATAATGACACGCTTTCATCAGATTTGTGGAAATGGACTTGAACCAAAGCAACAGAAGCAAGTGTATAGAAGCCCATTGGCATTGTTTTAAAATAAGAGGACATTATTTTGAGATACTAAGTCATTCATTATCTTGAGATACTAAGTCATTATTTTGAGATACAAAGTCATTGTTTTAAAATAAGAAGAGATTATTTTGAGATACTAAGTCATTATTTTGAGATACTTAGTCATTATTTTGAGATACTAAGTCATTATCTTGAGATAAGACATTATTTTGACATAATAACATTATTTAGAGATACAAAGTCATTGTTTTAAAATAAGAAGAGATTATTTTGAGATAAGACATTATTTTGAGATAATAAGATGTTATTTAGAGATACAAAGTCATTGTTTTAAAATAATTAGAGATTATTTTGAGATAAGACATTATTTTGAGATAATAAGACATTATTTTGAGATAATAAGATGTTATTTTGAGATACTTAGTCATTTTTTTGAGATAATAAGACATTATTTTGAGATAATAAGACATTATTTTGAGATACTTAGTCATTTTTTTGAGATAATAAGACATTATTTTGAGATAATAAGACATTATTTTGAGATAATACAATGTTATTTTGAGATACTTAGTCATTTTTTTTAGATAATAAGACATTATTTTGAGAACCAAGTCATTGTTTAGCTTAACCCGTCTAAATGCCTCTGATATTCCCAGCACATTGCGTTTGGAAACTTTCTTTAGTTAATATATTGGAGAAGATGCTGAATATTTTGCTCCAATGGCTTTTTTAATTCTTGGGCAGAAAGCAAAACAGTTTTTGTTTAACGGGCTTCTTGGAACTGACATATGTCACAGAGAGCCATAAACTAATCTGTGCAGCACTTTAAACTATCAGACAATGATGTATTTATAGAGTATCTGCAAGTAAGCTTTCGTCTGTGCTGAAAAAGGTCCAACATGTTGCTCTGATGGTTGTTTTCTTACGGTAGTTTAGTCTTTGTATGTTAAATATGTTGACGGTTAATGACACATTATTGAATGTTATTCTCTTACTCTTTAAGGATAATTGTTTTAATAGCTGGGAATAAAATACAATCGTTCAACACTTGCAATAAGTATAATAAACTATATTGAATAATGAATAATGCAGTTGTTGGTTGCCTTGATGCTCCTATCGTTTAGTTAAATTAATCCACAAATGCACAATTAATTAAATTATGTATGTACGGTAAGTTGGTCTTGTTATAACTATTCATTAAGGACTAAGTCAAGGATTTAGAATTCCCTTTAACTCCGTAATCTTCTTTTCTTTTTATTTGCATTATTCTCTATGTTCTGTCGCCAGTAATAATGACCTACTCATCATGTATATCAAATGATTGCCAACCGTGTGAGTAAAACTTTCTTTTCTTTTCTTAGACGTATTAATACACAATATTTATAAATCTTTGTCTGGTTAGATATATACTTTTACTTTTGTCACCTATGCAGCAAAGTGCAATTTAGCTCTTGGTCTGGTGAGGGACTAGAGAGGGAAGCTGGTTACGCTTATACTACATGTTTTCAGATTGTGTTCAATTAAAGTTATGACAGGCACAATTAACAATTTCATTATAAGGAGTTGTTTTCTAGATTTTGTTCTTTTCTTTTTTGTTGAAAACCTCTGATTTATTCAGTGTCCACACTATACACACTATATTAACTGGTTATTTCCTTTGTTGCACGCTAAGTTGTTTAAAGGTTTATTTGTCAAGGGGGCGTAACTTATTACTGGAAATCTTGTTTCAGAATAACATGGACAAGGAATACATTTCTGTTTTTAGGGGACACACTAGGCCAAAACATCGTTTTTCATGCACTGGTCATTTTTGAGATTTTGGGTCTATTTTGCTTTCATAACACATTATCTTTCAGACTATCCAAAATACACATTCAGCTGTTTCTTTTACGCCTGTAGATTTCTGCTAAATTCACCAAAGGTTATCATAGGATAATGCCTCATTTGCATATTTAAACATAACATTACGGATCACACACATTATATAAATTGCCTTAATGTAACTAATCAACTGGCAAAATGTAACTCCTGTTAAAAATCTCTAATATGTTAACACAATGAAACCTTGGCTTTATCCAATGTTCACATTTCTCTTCTAATATATCAAAATTAGTGTATATTTAATCAGATAATGTATCATTTGCATATTTAAACATTCGTTTTCCTTGCAATACAAAAAAATGACAAAATAAACAAGTCTCATTCAACATGCTCTCGAAAAGAGCAGGCTGCGCGTTCACGTCAAATACACGGTTATAACAATAACACAAAAGTCAAATTAGTGAATACAAAAAATCCTTGCTGCCTCGTGTCGGATGACGTCACACCACGTCCGCCTGCCCTTTCTATCCGTGCGCGAGCTCGACAGTCCAAAGTATAAAGCAAGTAGCGCGAGCGCCTTAACTGGGGGAAGAAAAAAAAGAAGTGTAGTCGACAGAGGGACGCACAGAGGAGCGTGCACACACATTTAGTGGATCGTCGGAATACTGGCCCGTGCGTGCGCTCATACACGCGGAAAAGCGGACGTCTTTACAACTTAATTAAGGAGTAAATAACCCCCAAAACATGGAGCGCGAGTTATGGATTTAACGCGCAGAGGACCTGAAATGGGCGCTCGGCTGCTGCTGCTGTGGAGCTGCCTGCTGTCGGCGGTTGACGGTACGTTGACTTGTTCTTTTTGTTCACAACATGGATCCTCTGGGAGCGGCGGAGAGCGGCGTGGAGAGCCCCGTCGTCCACACGCTGCGCCCCGGTTGTACCCGTGCGCCTCGTTCCCCGCCGAGCTGTGAGTCCTTGTTCTGGAAGTTGAGTCCCACGGGGACAACAACACCGCAGTGGCAACGGAAAGTCGACAAACTTTTGGGTTGTTGCGGCGGGTTCGGGCGGGTACCCGCGGGTACCCGCCCGCCGGTGCGCCCGAACCAGCCGCTCGCGCTTTGTTTCCAGCCGGGTGCGGTGGACGGGTTTTAAACGTGAGGCGCAGAAGTTGAAGCCGAGCCGGGGCTATTTTTCTCCGGCCTCGGCAGCGCGAGCCATTCCTGCTCGGTGTCGGGTGTCACGCCAGACTTTCTTGCTTTGATAGTGAGTGTGTGTGTGTGTGTGTGTGGGGGGGGGGGGGGAGCCGGAATGTCTTATTTTAATTTCTTTCTGCGGAAGCAAAACGCTGCCCGACACGCTAACATACGGTTGTGGTTTTGTTCCACTCCGGGTCGAGGTCTTTTATAAGCCCTAGTTTCTCCAGTGGCTGATTTGTGGTTTTACTATTTTATCTGTAAGTGGCCAGTCAGAGGCGGAGCCTAGCTCCCTCTGGTATGGATGCATATGTCTGTCTGCAGCTTACAACTACGACTATGATGTTAGGTGCTCTGATAGTTCACATATATATATATATATATGTATATATATTGACCTAGTCTTCATACATCTGATGTCTCTGATCACAGTGGTGCCCATCACTAGTTCACAACCACAGGGTGGGTTTCAGTGGGTTGAACCTCACGTCGGTGACAGAACGTTCTGCTCTCACTTCGGGTTCTGGCCTGAAATGTCACTTTGACCTCCCCTCCCCCAGGTGCAGTTTTAAGGCTGCCTCCTGATTGTGACCCTGTCTGAACCAGCTCAACACGGTTGTTAAACAAAGGTCAGAACTCAAATCAGACTTAGTTTCAGGTGCAATTCTCGAGAGATAACATTTCGGACTGTTTAAATGTTAGTAATAACAAAAAGTAGTAACACAAGTTGGCACTGAATGTTTGCTCCTTTCACCTGTTGTTTATTCACATATTTCCTTGTGGTTATTGTTCATTTCACGCAGTTTTAATCAAGATTATTGTTTGAATTGTAAGGCTGTTTCAGATCATTTCACCTCTCTGTAGTGTGAGCATCAAGTCTGACAGAATGCATTCATTATGTATTCCTATGCCTACGACAGCACCACAACCAATAACGGGCAAAAAAACAACAAATTCAAAGTAAGCTTTGCCTACATTTGACTCCAGTCAAACTACGTCACTAGACATTCAAACTCTACGAGGTTCAAGAGTCCAACACCAAAAGAACTGATTTACAAAAGCATCATGATAACCAATGTAATGCACTATTTACAATAACAAGCGCTAACCAGGAAGTTAGCGTCACGCTGGTTCCCTCAACAAAAAGCCAATGGGATTCCTCCATTGGATTTAGTTTTTTTGTTGAAAATAATTCTTTGTGGTAAACAAACGTTTATGATACTGACACGTTTTGTTCGCGAGATAAACCTCACGGTCAACACCAACTTTTTGATAATAACTAATGATTGGGAATTTACTGAATTATTATTTTATCCATCTTATCCTTATATATTTAAGGGAACCAGAAGTGCAAAAAAAGAAGCTATGAACAGCGTATGGACAGAATATTAGTGGTGTAAGAAAATATTGTGTCTCTTGAGTATCGTGATAATATGTTTTGTGATACTGATTATATTTAAAATTATTTTCTTTATTTCTGGCCGATGTTTTTCCTCTTCTCCGGTTGCACACAAACAAGTGCAGCGTCTGGATGTTACAGAGACTGATGAACACAAACAGACCTCCCACTGTCCTCACTGTTATGCACAGTCTTCCTCAAATTTAGATTTAACAGTAACTTTTGCCAATACACAGCTCCTGCACACACATTCCTCATATTGCCATAACAACAGGCAGCCAAGCAGAGTGGCTCTTTTTGTTTTGCTCATAAGGATCGTGACTATTAATATGCTCATTGACGATGAAAAACACGACTGACCTAAACAGTGAGTGCAGAAGAAAAAATGCTCTCGCTCTCGTTTGCCCTAAACAAATAAGAACGACGTCCCACGATTTGGCACCACGGTGACCACGTGTACACACACTTCACACCCGCCGGCCAGAAACGCCAACGCGGTGTCAAACACACTGCAGGGCGAACATCACAGCTGTGTGTGTGTGCGTGATGACGGGCTGTTGGATCACTTGGTAAATGGTTGAGGGACTGATAATAATAATTTATATATTGATAAGTGGTTCCGGTGGTGCGTTTAGAGCCCTGTAAACGACAGCTTTGTCACAAAACTGGAATGTTCTTAACTTTGATTGTAATCTGGGGTAAATATCAATATTCTGTTCGTTTTCATATTACTTTTGACATGTTTCCCTCTCCGAGTGTGGAGGAGTACAGGTTTATTTTGACAGCCATGCATACTATATATTATTTAGGCACTAACACCAACGCGATGAGCAGCTCTGCATTCCTTCCAAACAAAGGTATGGAAAAAAAGAAGCGTCGATCATGATTTGAGATGAAACTTTTGTATTTTTATTGGCAACACTATTGAAACATTTTATTATAATTTAAGCCCTAAGTTGGACTCTGATGCGATGCAACACTCTGACGATCGTAACACTTACCAGATCCCACCTTAGATGGAAGTAGAATCACCTTTGGCTGCCATTTATTCCAAACACGTTAATCTTCTACACTTTTTTCAGTCAAAGTTTAAATCCACCTTTCCCCGGCGTGAAAGTGGGTCGCCCCGGTTCAGGTGGACGAGACAGGATGGTGGACGCCGTAGCCGCCACTTTCAGCCGCGTGATTCTTTGGTTGGCTTGTTCTGAAAAAGCGGTTTTGCGATGCGTCCACAAGCTCCTTGCGTCATGCCGACCTCGCTGCACATGCTCGCTGACGCTGCTTCAGTTTTTACTATTTTGACGAGCTCAGAGCTGTAATAGAAGATGATGAAGAACAAAACAATAGAGACCAACGGGTTCTTCTGGCGTAGGACTGCAGCTAACCATTAGTCCTGCAAGTTATGATGGCGTTACTATGATTAGGGCTTATTGTACACACACACACACACGCATGCACGCACGCACACACACACACAATCATGAATTCCACAAAATCCGTCAAGAGGACATAGCGGAAACATTTGACATTTGCCCCCCCAGTATTATTATTATTATTATTATTATTATTATTATTATTATTATTATTATTATTATTATTTGTATTCAACAGAGTTCTCATACATTAAATGTCTAAACACAAGCCTCTCTCCTGACGTGTGAACGGGAACATTCATAATTCTTGTGTGGGGGGTGGGGCCTGGTCTATTTGGGTGGGCCACTTGAAAAAGAAAAAACCCTTTTCTTTGCCAACCTGGGTATTTTCTCTTTGCACCACTGAGACCAACCAATAGGTGATTTCCACACTGCTCTCCATTAGCCTGCTCTATGTGAGCCCTGCATTCAGACCGAGTCTTTTGTCTGGACGAGGAACGCTCGACACCCAACAAAACAGGGCAAGACCTGACGGAGGTCGACTGAGAGCTCCTAAGGCTTTTCACCCCGACGCTTTGAAAGTGAAGGAATGACTTGCTTTTCTTGGAATGGAACAAACAAAGTTAATTATTTTACGCTCAACATCTGTTACTGTTCGACCACGAATAGGTGATACTTGTCCTTTTATAAAATACAGTCAGGAGTTCAGTTAGGAAACATCTGGTTGGTCAGAACCGACAGGGTCCTGAGGTTTGATGCTCAGCCCTACAGATGGCAACGAATGAGGAGGTTCATCATTGTTTGGGTTCCACACAAGCCTGACAGAGGAGAGATACAGAGATAGAGAGGAGAGGGAATGTCGAGGAGAAGTGGGGAGGAGACAGGCGAGACAAAGAGAGGAGGAAAGGAGGAGAGAGGGAGAAATGGGTCAGGAAGCAGAGGTGGAGGGAGAGAAGGAGTCTGTGGCGATCTACCTTGATTTCTCCAGGGTCCCCACGCATGCACAAATGTAAACACACACACACACACACACATACGGGCTGCATAAATAAGCTCACATTTTTCTCGCCCCAACTGGGGAGGTGTGAAGAAAATCTCTTCCTTCCTTGCGACCCTACACACACACACACACACACACACACAGGGTTCTGTTAAGATGGGCTCCGATAAGATGTAAAGCGAGGGAGCCTGCTCTCTCTCTCCAAGCAGAACAAAGCAGGAGAGCTGAGCAGTGTGTGTGTGTGTGTGTGTGTGTGAGGGTGTATGTGTGTGTGTGTGTGTGTGTGTGTGTGTGTGTGTGCACATCCAGAAAGGGGTGCAGCAGTGCATTGCTTACGCTTTAGAAACTTCTTTTGGGACCCTTCTTTCGTTTCACGCTGCCACCTCAGTATGACCTCCTGCCCCCCAAACACCCCCTCACACACACACACACACATACACCCTGCCACACACACACGCACGCACACACACACACACACACGCACGCACACACACACACACACACACACACCCTCCCACACACACACACACACGCACACACACACACACACACACACACCCTCCCACACACACACACACACGCGCACACACACACACGCACACACCATCGTACTTCAATTGCTAATCCCATTGACAAACTCAAATGTAGTTTTTGGGTCTTTTGTGTTGTGTCGCACTCATGTGCGCACACACACACACACACACACACACACACACATACACTCACACACACGCTCACACACACACACACACACACGCTCACACGCTCACGCTCACACACACACGCTCACACACACACACGCAGCACGCTCACACACACACACACACCAACATCCATCCATACAATCCCAGGTGCAGTGATGAATTGAACACATTTGTAGCATTTCACAGTTGATCTTGTGTTTCAGTGTGGGATCGAGTGATCATTTATATGAATTATTACTCTGTTAATAATGAGTGTTGAGCAGGAATTGTTGGAGAGTTAGCCAAGTGGCTAATGTCTTTTGTTATTGTGACATATGCTTTGCCTGCGTTTGGTTGAGATTTTACGTTTACATTTTTTCAATTTTCTTAATTAATATTGTGCTGTTAAAATCATCAAGACGAAAGCTAGTCGTTAGCAGCACAATCCTGAGGAGCTAACAGCTACTGGGAGTTGCCATTGATTTACATTATATTGATTTACATTATATTGATTTACATTATATTGCTCTATTCAGTACACATGAGTAGCAAAGGTGAACTTTAACGTTATCACGATGTGTTCAAATGTAATCTTGTAAATTCAGTTTTTGCCGATAAACGTGAAAAAACTCCAGTTAATTGAAGGAAATGTTTTCACAGCAATATAAAATAGATATTATAATAGAATCATCAAAATCGTGCAACATTTCCCTTTCACTTTCCAGTATCATGACATCACTAGACTTGTGCCCGGTTGGAAGTGTTATGGAAATGTTAATAACATCAAGGGGCATCACTTAAAAAAGGTCCTTTTCTGCCTGTGTAAACAAGGCGGAGCCTAAAGTCTGGATCTTGTCCCCTCACTGTTAGGCCAGAGGGGATCTGAAGAGCCCCACCCCCCAGTGTGTGGGCTGGCCAGCTCACTCCTATTTGTTTACTTGTGTGTGTCTTCCTGTGGACTGTTCTGTCTGTTTCGACGATGTCGTTCAGCGTTTCACAGCTGCAGGCTAAGCTAACGCGCTCGTGTTGGCTTGGTAGAAGGAAGCACACTTCCACGGTTCCGGTGCACACCAGATCATTACTTCCTGTTGGATGGGGGACATTTGAAACAATGATTTATCGGATTAGTTTGACGTGTCTTAGTCTCAATTACTCTGTTTCCTCTGTAGAAAAGAATGGGAATTGGGAATTCCACCACAACGTCCTCGAAGACAAGGTGACGCCATTAAGTGTCCAACCGAAACGCAAACATCTAAGAATTGCAGCGCTCTCAACGCCCACCGATTACTCGTCATGGACTACTTTATTGATTCCAAGTATTTTAATGCATCATGGAGAAACAACGGTTGAATATCCTGTAAACTATTTGATTTGGCTGCTAAATATTTACTCAGATGTAGATATTATTTGTAAAGACCCCTGTTTCTGAAGTGTCCGAAATCAAAGACCCTCCGACATATTTTCAGTGCTTTTAAGCAGAGAGGCACGTCTGGTTCAAAACTTTGATCACAAGCACAGCCTGCGACATTTTCCGTTCGTTGAGAGAGGCGTGACTGAGCGCCAGTCCGTTCGTTGTGCTAATGACCTCAGCACATGTTGCTAACAGCGCGCGGAAAATATACGTATCCGGGCAGCTAACACTAAAACAACTCAAACAAACTGACATGCCAGTATATGTGCTGTCTGGAAGGTCTGCAGTACTATGGTTTGAGTTAGATGTCTTGAGAGTTTTGTTCCTGATAGCAATTTTAATTTTTTTCATTCTTTATGTTCCAGAACCTTTTTCAGCTCAAAGAGATTTGTTCTTTATCTCAGTGAGTCTACACGCTTTTAACGTGACTTTGCATGGTTTACTGGACACAAAGGCTTTCGAGTCCAGGCTCTCTCTCAGTATCTACTCGGTCTTATCATATAACCACCAACGTGTGATAGAAACAAACTATGAAACCGTATAATAAACAGATGGAGATCAGAAACTACTCTCAACCTCGTAGTTTGGTCAATTAGCGAGGAATGACTCCGCGCTGTGCCTGTTTTAAGGACACCGAGTTGCCGTTTTGGGACAGCGTCCGCACCGACGGTGGCGGCGTGTCTTAATGCCGTGGGATTACAGGAGGCATGCGGTGCCAAACCGCAGCGTAGCAGCTCCGCCGCCCTGCCAGGCCCAGACCACAAGCTTCCCCAGAGGCACTGCGGCAGCTGCTGTGACAGCCACTGCCTCCGACAGTGGGATGTCAACGTCCCGAGTCACTGACACACACACACTTTACACGCATGTTATATATGGCGTCCGACTTTTGTTTCTTTTTTCTATCGGCTAGTGTTTAACAAACGTTAAATGTAAAACTTGTTTTTGCGCATTCAAAATATCTTTGTCTTCCTCTCTTGTTGATGGATTGTTGCCAGATGGCAGTAATGTTTGTGTTGTTGACACTTTGTTCCAATGAGTAGCATTCCTGCGTGTTTTTGATTTGATTTGTCAGCCACAGCTTGTTTGGTATTTTGGTATGTTGTTGTGAACTTGACTTTGACCTGTGGCACTGTGGCGGCGTACAGGTAGTAATCTGGATACCCTTGTAATGTTGACCTGAGCATATGTGTTGTTCTCCAAGGTTTAAGACTGATTCTTAACGTTCTGATTCTTTGGTGGGAATTATTAATAAAGAGATGCCACAGTAGTGTGTTTTTAAAAGTGTGAGACTCACAACTGACAGAAGTTTCCAAGACCAAAGTGATGACGTCATCATATTTGATCGGGATTCATTCCGTTAAATCTGCTCGCCTTACATGTTTTTTTACTTGTCCCTGTAGAAATTGTTATTATCAGTTAATAACAACAAAGACTGAATTGTAATGTCGTGTTTATTTACCGAGAACGAAGCGAGGTGGATCACTTTTGACAGCTAACGCCTCAACAGGTGGCTGAGTGGATCAGAAGGGTTCCGTCTTGCACGCTTGCAAAATGTTGTCGGCCACGTTTGTTTGTGTAATGCAGACTCGGGGGAAGTCGCAGGATGGCGACCCCCGAAAGAGACGGGCGCAATGAGCTTCTGAGCCGTCTGTCAAAACACGTCCAAACATAGTTCGACACTCGAGCTCGGATATATATTAAGAGATTAGAACATTCCCACCCCTTTGCCCTCAAGGTAAATAAAGGAAAGAAATTAAGTCCTCCAATTCCCTAATAAATACAAGCATCAAACCTTTCTGGAGAGAGTGGCCCAAATTCCCCATAACTCGCTGAGCTCGTTATTTACAACAACAAATAGCTTATCTTTTCCTGTCATTCCTCTCAGTCACCAGCAAACTTTACAAAAAGGTTTGTAACGTTTCAAATCTTCTCCTTTCCAGGCTCACCTCTCCTCCTGTTCGCCAACCGCCGCGACGTGCGACTGGTGGATGCCGAGGGCGTGCGGGGCGAGTCGGCCATCGTCGTCAGTGACCTGGAGGACGCGGCGGCGGTGGACTTCCTGTATTCCGAGGGCCTGATATTTTGGACAGATGTCAGCGAGGAGGCCATCAAACAGACGCACTGGAATCAGTCATCCAACTGTGAGGCCCCTCGCCGTTTATACAAAGCCAAACA
Source organism: Cyclopterus lumpus (assembly GCF_009769545.1). NCBI lineage: Eukaryota > Metazoa > Chordata > Actinopteri > Perciformes > Cyclopteridae > Cyclopterus > Cyclopterus lumpus. The sequence goes on from NC_046971.1 coordinate 26,133,654, forward strand.
GTCACTGTTAGCTCCGTGTTAAAGGGACTTCTTCTTCTCACACTTGTGTATGTTTTTTGTGTGGTTGCAGCCCTTAAAGAGGCGCTGGGAACGGGCCAGACCGTGGTAGTGTCAGGGCTGGACAGTCCAGACGGGCTGGCCTGCGACTGGCTGGGCCGGAAGCTCTACTGGACAGACTCGGAGACCAATCGGATTGAAGTGGCCAACCTGGACGGCACCTCCAGGAAGGTCCTTTTTTGGATGGACCTGGACCAGCCCAGGGCGATCGCCCTCAACCCCGCTCAAAGGTAGCAAAGACACGCTTTTCACAGTACTCACAACCTTAATGGTGTCTTTCAAGCCTACTAATAACGTTGTAAAAGGGTGGTCAGGTACACAACAAAAACAATGTTTCAACAGTGACATATGTCATATATTCTGAACTCCTATCAGATGTCCTGTGTTAGTTACGGTGTCAGCAGAGGATACCAGTACAGTCAGGGATTCAATGGACTCAAGATTCAGATTCAACAGGAAGGAACACTGCATTTAAAAAAAGAATTCATTCATTTATTTTATTCTGATAGTGGAACTGGGGCTCTGGATCAATGATGACGAATGTAGTGTAAGAGTTCTCAACATGAAGGCGTTAGTGGGCGTGGGCCATTACGTTTGTTAAAAAGCAAAAGCATATCTGTAAAAACCCAAAAGCCACACACTCATTGGCGTCCTCTGCTCTCGGGAAGATAAGGTTGTCTGCACCAGTCGCAAACGTCTTCAAATCTGGCACAAGCATCCTCCTAGAAGGTCAAATGTCAAGGTCCCTGCGACCTCACGTCCATCCCATTCTTGTGATACTTCGGGAACAAACTCCATGGATGAACTTCTTTAAATTTGGAACTAGCGTCCGCTTGCAAGGTTGAATATATTCGAATATTGTTGCTCGAAGATCACTGTGACCTCACGAAACACGTTTTTGGGCCATAACTGAAATAATGAAGACGCAAAATATGGCAATTTAACGCAAAATGTCTAAAAGGCTAAAGTGATGACATGAAGCAGACGTGATGATGAACTGCAACCCGAGAGGCGGCACTTCTGGTGTAGACGTAAACTCAACTCCTATCATTTGCTTTTTTGTTTTAGAAGAAGAGTAACAGGCCAAAATGACACGTTTTCTTTTTTAAATACTTTGCCTTCTTGAAATATCTAATATCTAAATGCAGTTGCAGCACGGTGTAAACAATGCCTAAGTATCCTCGGTAGCCTAGCATACTTGAGTTAAAGGTGCAGGGAGCAAAGAGAGTGATACATGGTGTTTGACCTCACGCTGACCTCCCTTCTCTCTCTCTCACACGCAACTTGTTGGCTCAGCAAAGCCCGAGCTCTTCAGATGATAGATTTACGATTGTTTACAGTTACCCTGATGACGTGGGGTACAGACGTCTCCACACAGGACCTCTGCAGAACTATAACACCTGTGTTTAAACCAAGAGGTTCAATGAGTCCACTGACCTCCTCAGTTATGACTAAATGCTCTGAGCCCGTTCCTTATGCTGCAATTAAACGCTCTCTTTTAGTGAGCGGACCGCATTGCTCAAATCATTACGGGTCCATCATGCTGTAAACGCTAGTCTGGAGCAGCCGGAATCCCACGCCAGTCCGATGCTACGGCTTACATTTATATAGATTAGGATAACCGCAGGGTGTGTCTGCGTCCGGAGTTGTTGGCACATCGGTCGGTCCCTCCGTAACTGAACCCCGAGGAGAGGAAGCACTCGGTGAAACCCGCTGCGGTTAGTGAAAACAAATGAGATGTTATGACCCCAGAAAGTGTCCTTTCATAACGGCTCGTAGTGGCTGAGTAACACGTAACAACAGGAATGAAGATCACAACAAAAACTAGACTGAGGTTGTTCTTCTCCGCACCGATACCCAAACTTGTTTGTTGGCTATGACCGAGTACCGATCCGATACCGAGGCGTTGAGAACACGTCGCTGTTTATTTTGCGGGGTTTCTTTAACGATTTTCGCCGTTGTTCCTGTGTAGCGTAACTGAGCTGATGAATGATGACGCAGTAATACAATGTCGAATCTTAGCCGATACTTAGTAAAGTTAGTTGGTGAATAAGTACCAACAGATTACAGGTATTTTGAGTCAAGAGTTTTTAAGGGGAACGAAAAAGGCACGCATATATACACATGGTCACCTTGGAGGTCTCCACCGTGGTAAACACACACGCTTTGGTTTAGCACCCACGTGGGGACGACATTAGCGGAGCTTTGTTAGCGGCTATTTGTCAATAAAACAAGTTTAATAATACTGCAGGAAGCTAGCGAGCTACAAACAATTAGATTTATTCTGAAGATCACAGGAAATGAAATGTGTTTATCCAACCGAGTCAAGCCAAGCTACCACACAGTATGGCAACGGGGCTTTATAATGGTGTTTGTTTCTTCGACACATTTCTCCCCCTCCAGCTACATGTACTGGACGGACTGGGGAGAGGAGCCCAGGATCGAGCGGGCTGGGATGGACGGCAGCAACAGGTACTGTAGAACCACATGAGCCTCGAGCACAGTGTCCTCCAGTGCAGCCAGATGCACAGCAGCAGCGGTTGGACAGCCATGTGGTTTACCTTCTGCCTCCGAACAGGAAAGTCATAGTGGTGGTGGACATCTACTGGCCCAACGGATTGACCATAGACCTGGTGGAGCAGAAGTTGTACTGGGCCGATGCCAAACTCAGCTTCATCCACAGAGCGAACCTGGACGGATCGGCGCGGTGAGACAAATACCTCTTTTCATACCTGTCATCATAAATTAAATTAACTTACAGGATTAACAGTTTAGGTAGGAGAGTGTCATGATATGGGAACAGAGCCTGGCCGTTGAGTTGGCTCAGACCTCAGCCCTTTCCTGCAGCCAGAAACAGACAGATATGAAATATCTTCCCCCAGAATCAGAGCGAGGAAATATAGCAGATATATAGTTGCAGAGAGCAGCAACGCTCTGGCAGAGCGGGCTTGTCTTTACTTTTGGTTTTTGGTACACCTAAACTACTTGAGCTGAACTCGGTTCGCAGACTTCACTCCCTACATGAGGATGAAATAAGACTTGGCACTCACTCATCGTCCACATTTAATTTTTCTTCGAAACGCAAGAATCGTGACTTCCAAAAATGTAAAAGAAGGGAAGAGTAACTGCGTGTGTGCGTGCTTTCCTTTTGTCCTGGCAACAGACATGCTATAGAAGAAGAATGCCGATATAAAGCTGAACATGATGTTCTCTTGGGTTTGGGAATCGAGAACTCCTCGTTGTCCAACTCCATTGTGTGCCTCTGGGACCATTGATTCCTCTTGTTGATGCTTTCCGACAGTTGCCATGCACACGCCGGTTCGTGTTGTTGTTTGTTTTGGGGGTGGAGTTAGGCAGAGAAAGAAAAAAAGCTCAAAGCAAGGCGCTGACAAACCGGATCCAGTCTGTATATAAGAAGTGGACGTAGTCATCTGTAGTCATTTGACTGTCGCCACCTTGACTTTTTGCAACCAGTGAACGGAAGTTACCATGATTGGAATGCGGAGGACTGACGTAGATGCGCCGTGTATGTCTGTCAATCACAGTAGTCCCGCCCTAAAGCATCCTCTGCTTTATGGTCTGTTTGACTCTAAATGACCATAATTTACTAAATGAACATCATTCTGTATTGAAGAAGACTTGAAACTAGAGATTGAGACCAAAAACTAATGTTTACAATGTTTACTGAGGGAATAAATCAAGAGAAGTAGAGTCATTTATATAGACTTCTATACAACCAGAGGAGTCGCCCCCTGGTGGTCAGGAGAGAGAATGCAGCTTTAACACATGAAGCATAGACTTCTATACAACCAGAGGAGTCGCCCCCTGGTGGTCAGGAGAGAGAATGCAGCTTTAACACATGAAGCATAGACTTCTATACAACCAGAGGAGTCGCCCCCTGGTGGTCAGGAGAAAGAATGCAGCTTTAACACATGAAGCATAGACTTCTATACAACCAGAGGAGTCGCCCCCTGGTGGTCAGGAGAGAGAATGCAGCTTTAACACATGAAGCATAGACTTCTATACAACCAGAGGAGTCGCCCCCTGGTGGTCAGGAGAGAGAATGCAGCTTTAACACATGAAGCATAGACTTCTATACAACCAGAGGAGTCGCCCCCTGGTGGTCAGGAGAGAGAATGACCTTTAAGACACTTTTAAGACAAAAGGTTTAACACCAGTAGCTCACTTGATATGGTCGGGTCAGTTTCCAACTGATTCTATGGACAAACTTACATTGTGTGTTTGATTATAAATGTATATGTTGACATAAAATGCACAAACGGTACAGGTAGAATTACATTTCGAGATCCCTTATTAAAACTTGGAATGATCAGCAGGAAATTCTTTTGAGATTTTTTTTGTGCCCCGTTCAACATCTTCCCAACAGAGAAAAGGGAGGAGGGGAAGAGAAAAATAGCTGCACAGACAGAGTGAAAGAAAAATAGAGAGAGTATGAGAGTGTTGTCCAACACAAACAGAGCTGTGGTATGGAGGCCCCAGTCAAAACACACACAGCACCACACACACTCTCTCACAGCTCAATCTGGCCTTCTCTCCTTTAAGGCCCATCGGCCTTCTTACCGTTTGCTCTGTTTCAGAACGTTTCAGGTCTGAATTTTAGGTTCAGACATGTTAAATCACAATCATTTTTACACTGAGATTAAAATTGTCTGACCAACTATCATCCAAGAAGCTTTTGTTGCATGCCGATCCCCATCTCTGTCTCTATTGTCGTGGATAGCTTCTTTTTAAAGTGAGTCACACACTTTTAGACTTTATTCACTCTTATTTTAGATCATTATTTAAAGGTGACATATCACGCTCGTTTCCAGGTTCATACTCAGATTTGGGGTTTCTACTTACATGTCTTAATGTTCAAAACACGTTTTATTTGCTTCATTTTAGCCAAAGAGATAACATAAAAAAGGAGTAGAAGTAGACATTCCCCTCCCATTTAAATCGTCGTAGCAGGATGGTCAGTGCGGCGGCCATTTTTATGTGTAAGGTTGCTATAGTGACTATTACAAAAATTCAGAGCTTCATTACCAACTTGGTTGTATCATTACAAACTCAAACACATTTGAGTTGACAGGATATTCAACCTGTCACTGCTACAGCCAGATAACGGTGACAACTTTGTGTTGCTCACTTTCTCCAACCAGTGAAGCATTTAAGTATCGTCGAATTAGCAAACTAGCTAGCCCATTAGTGGAGGGCTGGCTAGTTAGCTTGCTTGCTAATTCTGCCACGAAAATGAGCCGGACAGCCGGCTGGAGAAGGACAAGCACTGCAAAGTAAGCCGCTCTCTAGAAGCTACTGCCACTGTTGCGTAATTCTACCTGCAGCTAACTTCTACAGTCAGATGCTGCACAGCCATGTGAAGAAGATAGGATATGTGTTGTACAAATGCTCATAGAGTCACAGTAAAGACATGTGCAGCTCTGTTAGAGGGGGAGGCTTTAATGTGAATATACCTGACAGCTTGAGTAATCAAATAATGTGCCTGTTTTCCAATGAATTTACACACAGACACACGCACACATTCAAAAGCTGAACAGAGCTTTACAATCTGGAGTTGGTTAAATTTGTTCTTTCTTTTTTTTTTCATAACCACTGCTGGCAGCCTCCTGCTTTTACAGCACGCACACACACACACACACACACACACACACACACACACACACACACACACACAGAAAAGGGCTAAAAATGATGATTGATGAAAGCCCGTTTCTGGTGTGTTGATATTCTAAATACAAGCCTCCTTTGATCTGGCGCCTAAGTGCGTTTGTGCGAGTGCGTTTTCCTGTGAATGATTTCCAAAGTGTGCTTTTAGAAAAGAACCACTCTCTCCTGATCAAATCTCTCACATACTTCTCCAGCCGTCACACTCTTTGTCAGTGTTTGGCCCTACGGTTCGACAGAGGGAATACCTTCACCAAGGCTGCACAGTCTTCTAAATGTGTTGCTTTCATAATACTTGCCGTCCACGTTGCACTGGAATGTGGTCGAGATATTTATGGTTCAAGAGGGATGATTACTTTTGGTTCTCTGGCCTTTGTTCTCGTGCCACCATAAGGCCAAACTTTCACTTTTACACAAGAAATCTAATGATCAGATCGTAATAAAATGTAACCAACACATGTGTGCACCCCAGAGGGTAACAGCTTTACATTTAAATTACTTTATTTTCAAAGCTTT